>NW_026871372.1:0-217854 GCF_028564815.1 Eubalaena glacialis | reverse complement strand
TACGATGATTCTAAGGGAAATAAGTCACACAGAAAAAGACACTTATCCTAAGATAGCGCTTATAGAGGGAATGTCAAAATCGCTACACTTGAACTGAATTACAAAACAGAACAGAGTCACACCTTTAGAAGACACACTATGGCTGCTTAACGGGAAAGGTGATGTGGGGTGATGCATAAGGCAAGTGTTTGAAATTAACTCAGACACGGCTCCATAAGCCAAATATGTAATAGACAAGGCCTACTCCCTGCTCAGTGAACTGGACTCAAAACCCCCTACTCACCGCACAAGAATATATCTGACTAGTAAGGATCTGAAAACCTATGTATTGTATCTCTCTGCAAGTGAATCAAGAGGGTGTAAAGCGGCATAAACACAGCAGGGAAAAGCAGCCAAGCCCCATTCTAAACATAAATTACTTTAAAAAACCCACAAAACAAAGACAGTGAAAGAGAGAGAAATTCTTACAAAATCCGTTCAGGGTCTCTGATGCAACCTGGATTGACCATATCTAGACCCACAGCTGGATGAGACATAAGGCTGGACACTCTTGGGGCTGAGAGGATTGTTGAGGTTGGCTGAGCAAACGCAGACCCTTTAAAGTAAAACTGCGGGGTACACACCCCTTGGGTCTCAAATCTCCAGGTACAAGGGCATCTTCCTACATCAAAACATGCATGGGAAACCCAGAAGATGGTATGCCGTGAGATCGGGAAAGGTTTCTAAAACGCACCTCATTTCTCCTCTCCTTGTGCTCGGGTTCGCCATTCCAGCCGCTTGACTAACCATCTCCCTACTTGGAGAATCAGCACCTTTAACCTCCTGTTTCATACAGGTTGCAATTTGTCCTGAGGATGAACGGGAAGACGGGGAACCAACGAGAGACTAGCCCTAGGTGTTGGGACAGGCACAGGTCACTCCATTTTCCCATCAGGAAGAAGAATGAACCACAGGCTCAGCCTGCCCCCCAGAACCAAAATAGGGCCTGAAGCAATCCTGCGCTTTTGCGGCCAGCTCCCAAAAAAGCGAATAGACAAATGGAACTCGGGGAACTGCAATTCACAAACGTGCAGAGGTATAAATGATAACTCTCGTCCACAAATATAATGAGGGAAGCCAACGAAGAGGATTTGAAAGCAACGCAGATTTGCAGGAAACAGATTTCAGGAGGTAGATTCGACTCGCCTTTAAAGCACATGAAAAGCGGCAAAACGTTGACAATGATGCCCTTGGCCAAAAAGGGCGTATGCGTTTTTTCCTGAATATATTCAGGAAAAAACGCATACGCCCTTTTTGGCCAACCAAGCAAGCCGGAAGGGCAAATCAGCGCTACAAAGAAGTCTCGCTTGCCCTCGGTCAAAATTGACATGCTGAAAAAAGTGTAAAAACAAGAAAAGCAGGACAGGCCATGGAGACATCGGAGCCTTACTACGCTGATGGGCGGGATGTAAATTGCCAACAGGCCCTCTGGAGAAGTGTACGGTGTTTCCTGAAACAGGTAATAAACACAGCTTAGAGAGCATAGGGCACTTCCACTCATGGGCGTATAAATTGGGAAAACTAAAAATCAACAAGACACAGGCAACCCAAACTTTACGGCTGCTCTGTTTCCAAGAACCTCCACTTCGGTACACCTTCAATATCCCAGGAAAGAGAAAAATGGATAAAGAAATGGTGGGACTTGGCACAATGGAATATCACTCAGCCATGAAATCAATGTCATAAGGCTAGGTAGCAGCATGATGAGTGGATTTAGGTACGATGATTCTAAGTGAAATAAGTCACACAGAAAAAGACACTTATCCTAAGCTATCACTTATAGAGGGAATGTCAAAATCGCTACACTTGAAATGAATTACAAAACAGAACAGAGTCACACCTTTAGAAGACACACTATGGCTGCTTAACGGGAAAGGTGAGATGGGGTGATGCATAAAGCAAGTGTTTGAAATTAACTCAGACACGGCTCCATAAGCCAAATATGTAATAGACAAGGCCTACTCCCTGCTCAGTGAACTGGACTCAACACCCCCTAGTCACTGCTCAAGAATATATCTGACTAGTAAGAATCTGAAAACCTATGTATCGATATCTCTCTGCAAGTGAATCAAGAGGGTGTAAAGCGGCATAAACACAGCAGGGAAAAGCAGCCAAGCCCCATTCTAAACATAAATTACTTTAAAAAACCCACAAAACAAAGACAGTGAAAGAGAGAGAAATTCTTACAAAATCCGTTCAGGGTCTCTGATGCAACCTGGATTGACCATATCTAGACCCACAGCTGGATGAGACATAAGGCTGGACACTCTTGGGGCTGAGAGGATTGGTGAGGTTGGGTGAGCAAATGCAGATACTTTAAAGTAATACCGCTGGGTACACAACCCTTGGGTCTCAAATCTCCAGGTACAAGGGCATCTTCCTACATCAAAACATGCATGGGAAACCCAGAAGATGGTATGCCGTGAGATCGGGAAAGGTTTCTAAAACGCACCTCATTTCTCCTCTCCTTGTGCTCGGGTTCGCCATTCCAGCCGCTTGACTAACCATCTCCCTACTTGGAGAATCAGCACCTTTAACCTCCTGTTTCGTACAGGTTGCAATGTGTCCTGAGGATGAACGGGAAGACGGGGAACCAACGAGAGACTAGCCCTAGGTGTTGGGACAGGCACAGGTCACTCCATTTTCCCATCACGAAGAAGAATGAACCACAGGCTCAGCCTGCCCCCCAGAACCAAAATAGGGCCTGAAGCAATCCTGAGCTTTTGCGGCCAGCTCCCAAAAAAGCGAGTAGACAAATGGAGCTCAGGGGCACTGCAATTCACAAACGTGCAGAGTTATAAATGAGAACTCTCGTCCACAAATATATTGAGGGAAGGCAACGAAGAGGAGTTGAAAGCAAGGCAGATTTGCAGGAAACTGATTTCAGGAGGTAGATTCGACTCGCCTTTAAAGCACATGAAAAGCGGCAAAACGTTGACAATGATGCCCTTGGCCAAAAAGGGCGTATGCGTTTTTTCCTGAATATATTCAGGAAAAAACGCATACGCCCTTTTTGGCCAACCAAGCAAGCCGGAAGGGCAAATCAGCGCTACAAAGAAGTCTCGCTTGCCCTCGGTCAAAATTGACATGCTGAAAAAAGTGTAAAAACGAGAAAAGCAAGACAGGCCATGGAGACATGGGAGCCTTGCTACGCTGATGGGCAGGATGTAAATTGCCAACAGGCACTCTGGAGAAGTGTACGGTGTGTCCTGAAACAAGTAATAAACACAGCTTTGAGAGCATAGGGCACTTCCACTCATGGGCGTATAAATTGGGAACACTAAAAATCAACAAGACCCAGGCACCCCAAACTTTACGGCTGCTCTGTTTCCAAGAACCTCCACTTCGGTACACCTTCAATATCCCAGGAAAGAGAAAAATGGATAAAGAAATGGTGGTACTTGGCACAATGAAATATCACTCAGCCATGAAATCAATGTCATAAGGCTAGTTAGCAGCATGATGAGTGGATTTAGGTACGATGATTCTAAGGGAAATAAGTCACACAGAAAAAGACACTTATCCTAAGATAGCGCTTATAGAGGGAATGTCAAAATCGCTACACTTGAAATGAATTACAAAACAGAACAGAGTCACACCTTTAGAAGACACACTATGGCTGCTTAACGGGAAAGGTGAGGTAGGGTGATGCATAAAACAAGGGTATGAAATTAGATCAGACACCGCTCCATAAGCCAAATATGTAATAGACAAGGCCTACTCCCTGCTCAGTGAACTGGACTCAACACCCCCTAGTCACCGCACAAGAATATATCTGACTAGTAAGAATCTGAAAACCTATGTATCGATATCTCTCTGCAAGTGAATCAAGAGGGTGTAAAGCGGCATAAACACAGCAGGGAAAAGCAGCCAAGCCCCATTCTAAACATAAATTACTTTAAAAAACCCACAAAACAAAGACAGTGAAAGAGAGAGAAATTCTTACAAAATCCGTTCAGGGTCTCTGATGCAACCTGGATTGACCATATCTAGACCCACAGCTGGATGAGACATAAGGCTGGACACTCTTGGGGCTGAGAGGATTGGTGAGGTTGGGTGAGCAAATGCAGATACTTCAAAGTAATACCGCTGGGTACACAACCCTTGGGTCTCAAATCTCCAGGTACAAGGGCATCTTCCTACATCAAAACATGCATGGGAAACCCAGAAGATGGTATGCCGTGAGATCGGGAAAGGTTTCTAAAACGCACCTCATTTCTCCTCTCCTTGTGCTCGGGTTCGCCATTCCAGCCGCTTGACTAACCATCTCCCTACTTGGAGAATCAGCACCTTTAACCTCCTGTTTCGTACAGGTTGCAATTTGTCCTGAGGATGAACGGGAAGACGGGGAACCAACGAGAGACTAGCCCTAGGTGTTGGGACAGGCACAGGTCACTCCATTTTCCCATCAGGAAGAAGAATGAACCACAGGCTCAGCCTGCCCCCCAGAACCAAAATAGGGCCTGAAGCAATCCTGCGCTTTTGCGGCCAGCTCCCAAAAAAGCGAATAGACAAATGGAGCTCGGGGAACTGCAATTCACAAACGTGCAGAGGTATAAATGATAACTCTCGTCCAAAAATATATTGAGGGAAGGCAACGAAGAGGATTTGAAAGCAAGGCAGATTTGTAGGAAACAGATTTCAGGAGGTAGATTCGACTCGCCTTTAAAGCACATGAAAAGCGGCAAAACGTTGCCAATGATGCCCTTGGCCAAAAAGGGCGTATGCGTTTTTTCCTGAATATATTCAGGAAAAAACGCATACGCCCTTTTTGGCCAACCAAGCAAGCCAGAAGGGCAAATCAGCGCTACAAAGAAGTCTCGCTTGCCCTCGGTCAAAATTGACATGCTGAAAAAAGTGTAAAAACAAGAAAAGCAGGACAGGCCATGGAAACATGGGAGCCTTACTACGCTGATGGGCGCGATGTAAATTGCCAACAGGCCCTCTGGAGAAGTGTACGGTGTGTCCTGAAACAAGTAATAAACACAGCATAGAGAGCATAGGGCACTTCCACTCATGGGCGTATAAATTGGGAAAACTAAAAATCAACAAGACACAGGCACCCCAAACTTTACGGCTGCTCTGTTTCCAAGAACCTCCACTTCGGTACACCTTCAATATCCCAGGAAAGAGAAAAATGGATAAAGAAATGGTGGTACTTGGCACAATGGAATATCACTCAGCCATGAAATCAATGTCATAAGGCTAGTTAGCAGCATGATGAGTGGATTTAGGTACGATGATTCTAAGGGAAATAAGTCACACAGAAAAAGACACTTATCCTAAGATAGCGCTTATAGAGGGAATGTCAAAATCGCTACACTTGAACTGAATTACAAAACAGAACAGAGTCACACCTTTAGAAGACACACTATGGCTGCTTAACGGGAAAGGTGATGTGGGGTGATGCATAAGGCAAGTGTTTGAAATTAACTCAGACACGGCTCCATAAGCCAAATATGTAATAGACAAGGCCTACTCCCTGCTCAGTGAACTGGACTCAAAACCCCCTACTCACCGCACAAGAATATATCTGACTAGTAAGGATCTGAAAACCTATGTATTGTATCTCTCTGCAAGTGAATCAAGAGGGTGTAAAGCGGCATAAACACAGCAGGGAAAAGCAGCCAAGCCCCATTCTAAACATAAATTACTTTAAAAAACCCACAAAACAAAGACAGTGAAAGAGAGAGAAATTCTTACAAAATCCGTTCAGGGTCTCTGATGCAACCTGGATTGACCATATCTAGACCCACAGCTGGATGAGACATAAGGCTGGACACTCTTGGGGCTGAGAGGATTGTTGAGGTTGGCTGAGCAAACGCAGACCCTTTAAAGTAAAACTGCGGGGTACACACCCCTTGGGTCTCAAATCTCCAGGTACAAGGGCATCTTCCTACATCAAAACATGCATGGGAAACCCAGAAGATGGTATGCCGTGAGATCGGGAAAGGTTTCTAAAACGCACCTCATTTCTCCTCTCCTTGTGCTCGGGTTCGCCATTCCAGCCGCTTGACTAACCATCTCCCTACTTGGAGAATCAGCACCTTTAACCTCCTGTTTCATACAGGTTGCAATTTGTCCTGAGGATGAACGGGAAGACGGGGAACCAACGAGAGACTAGCCCTAGGTGTTGGGACAGGCACAGGTCACTCCATTTTCCCATCAGGAAGAAGAATGAACCACAGGCTCAGCCTGCCCCCCAGAACCAAAATAGGGCCTGAAGCAATCCTGCGCTTTTGCGGCCAGCTCCCAAAAAAGCGAATAGACAAATGGAACTCGGGGAACTGCAATTCACAAACGTGCAGAGGTATAAATGATAACTCTCGTCCACAAATATAATGAGGGAAGCCAACGAAGAGGATTTGAAAGCAACGCAGATTTGCAGGAAACAGATTTCAGGAGGTAGATTCGACTCGCCTTTAAAGCACATGAAAAGCGGCAAAACGTTGACAATGATGCCCTTGGCCAAAAAGGGCGTATGCGTTTTTTCCTGAATATATTCAGGAAAAAACGCATACGCCCTTTTTGGCCAACCAAGCAAGCCGGAAGGGCAAATCAGCGCTACAAAGAAGTCTCGCTTGCCCTCGGTCAAAATTGACATGCTGAAAAAAGTGTAAAAACAAGAAAAGCAGGACAGGCCATGGAGACATCGGAGCCTTACTACGCTGATGGGCGGGATGTAAATTGCCAACAGGCCCTCTGGAGAAGTGTACGGTGTTTCCTGAAACAGGTAATAAACACAGCTTAGAGAGCATAGGGCACTTCCACTCATGGGCGTATAAATTGGGAAAACTAAAAATCAACAAGACACAGGCAACCCAAACTTTACGGCTGCTCTGTTTCCAAGAACCTCCACTTCGGTACACCTTCAATATCCCAGGAAAGAGAAAAATGGATAAAGAAATGGTGGGACTTGGCACAATGGAATATCACTCAGCCATGAAATCAATGTCATAAGGCTAGGTAGCAGCATGATGAGTGGATTTAGGTACGATGATTCTAAGTGAAATAAGTCACACAGAAAAAGACACTTATCCTAAGCTATCACTTATAGAGGGAATGTCAAAATCGCTACACTTGAAATGAATTACAAAACAGAACAGAGTCACACCTTTAGAAGACACACTATGGCTGCTTAACGGGAAAGGTGAGATGGGGTGATGCATAAAGCAAGTGTTTGAAATTAACTCAGACACGGCTCCATAAGCCAAATATGTAATAGACAAGGCCTACTCCCTGCTCAGTGAACTGGACTCAACACCCCCTAGTCACTGCTCAAGAATATATCTGACTAGTAAGAATCTGAAAACCTATGTATCGATATCTCTCTGCAAGTGAATCAAGAGGGTGTAAAGCGGCATAAACACAGCAGGGAAAAGCAGCCAAGCCCCATTCTAAACATAAATTACTTTAAAAAACCCACAAAACAAAGACAGTGAAAGAGAGAGAAATTCTTACAAAATCCGTTCAGGGTCTCTGATGCAACCTGGATTGACCATATCTAGACCCACAGCTGGATGAGACATAAGGCTGGACACTCTTGGGGCTGAGAGGATTGGTGAGGTTGGGTGAGCAAATGCAGATACTTTAAAGTAATACCGCTGGGTACACAACCCTTGGGTCTCAAATCTCCAGGTACAAGGGCATCTTCCTACATCAAAACATGCATGGGAAACCCAGAAGATGGTATGCCGTGAGATCGGGAAAGGTTTCTAAAACGCACCTCATTTCTCCTCTCCTTGTGCTCGGGTTCGCCATTCCAGCCGCTTGACTAACCATCTCCCTACTTGGAGAATCAGCACCTTTAACCTCCTGTTTCGTACAGGTTGCAATGTGTCCTGAGGATGAACGGGAAGACGGGGAACCAACGAGAGACTAGCCCTAGGTGTTGGGACAGGCACAGGTCACTCCATTTTCCCATCACGAAGAAGAATGAACCACAGGCTCAGCCTGCCCCCCAGAACCAAAATAGGGCCTGAAGCAATCCTGAGCTTTTGCGGCCAGCTCCCAAAAAAGCGAGTAGACAAATGGAGCTCAGGGGCACTGCAATTCACAAACGTGCAGAGTTATAAATGAGAACTCTCGTCCACAAATATATTGAGGGAAGGCAACGAAGAGGAGTTGAAAGCAAGGCAGATTTGCAGGAAACTGATTTCAGGAGGTAGATTCGACTCGCCTTTAAAGCACATGAAAAGCGGCAAAACGTTGACAATGATGCCCTTGGCCAAAAAGGGCGTATGCGTTTTTTCCTGAATATATTCAGGAAAAAACGCATACGCCCTTTTTGGCCAACCAAGCAAGCCGGAAGGGCAAATCAGCGCTACAAAGAAGTCTCGCTTGCCCTCGGTCAAAATTGACATGCTGAAAAAAGTGTAAAAACGAGAAAAGCAAGACAGGCCATGGAGACATGGGAGCCTTGCTACGCTGATGGGCAGGATGTAAATTGCCAACAGGCACTCTGGAGAAGTGTACGGTGTGTCCTGAAACAAGTAATAAACACAGCTTTGAGAGCATAGGGCACTTCCACTCATGGGCGTATAAATTGGGAACACTAAAAATCAACAAGACCCAGGCACCCCAAACTTTACGGCTGCTCTGTTTCCAAGAACCTCCACTTCGGTACACCTTCAATATCCCAGGAAAGAGAAAAATGGATAAAGAAATGGTGGTACTTGGCACAATGAAATATCACTCAGCCATGAAATCAATGTCATAAGGCTAGTTAGCAGCATGATGAGTGGATTTAGGTACGATGATTCTAAGGGAAATAAGTCACACAGAAAAAGACACTTATCCTAAGATAGCGCTTATAGAGGGAATGTCAAAATCGCTACACTTGAAATGAATTACAAAACAGAACAGAGTCACACCTTTAGAAGACACACTATGGCTGCTTAACGGGAAAGGTGAGGTAGGGTGATGCATAAAACAAGGGTATGAAATTAGATCAGACACCGCTCCATAAGCCAAATATGTAATAGACAAGGCCTACTCCCTGCTCAGTGAACTGGACTCAACACCCCCTAGTCACCGCACAAGAATATATCTGACTAGTAAGAATCTGAAAACCTATGTATCGATATCTCTCTGCAAGTGAATCAAGAGGGTGTAAAGCGGCATAAACACAGCAGGGAAAAGCAGCCAAGCCCCATTCTAAACATAAATTACTTTAAAAAACCCACAAAACAAAGACAGTGAAAGAGAGAGAAATTCTTACAAAATCCGTTCAGGGTCTCTGATGCAACCTGGATTGACCATATCTAGACCCACAGCTGGATGAGACATAAGGCTGGACACTCTTGGGGCTGAGAGGATTGGTGAGGTTGGGTGAGCAAATGCAGATACTTCAAAGTAATACCGCTGGGTACACAACCCTTGGGTCTCAAATCTCCAGGTACAAGGGCATCTTCCTACATCAAAACATGCATGGGAAACCCAGAAGATGGTATGCCGTGAGATCGGGAAAGGTTTCTAAAACGCACCTCATTTCTCCTCTCCTTGTGCTCGGGTTCGCCATTCCAGCCGCTTGACTAACCATCTCCCTACTTGGAGAATCAGCACCTTTAACCTCCTGTTTCGTACAGGTTGCAATTTGTCCTGAGGATGAACGGGAAGACGGGGAACCAACGAGAGACTAGCCCTAGGTGTTGGGACAGGCACAGGTCACTCCATTTTCCCATCAGGAAGAAGAATGAACCACAGGCTCAGCCTGCCCCCCAGAACCAAAATAGGGCCTGAAGCAATCCTGCGCTTTTGCGGCCAGCTCCCAAAAAAGCGAATAGACAAATGGAGCTCGGGGAACTGCAATTCACAAACGTGCAGAGGTATAAATGATAACTCTCGTCCAAAAATATATTGAGGGAAGGCAACGAAGAGGATTTGAAAGCAAGGCAGATTTGTAGGAAACAGATTTCAGGAGGTAGATTCGACTCGCCTTTAAAGCACATGAAAAGCGGCAAAACGTTGCCAATGATGCCCTTGGCCAAAAAGGGCGTATGCGTTTTTTCCTGAATATATTCAGGAAAAAACGCATACGCCCTTTTTGGCCAACCAAGCAAGCCAGAAGGGCAAATCAGCGCTACAAAGAAGTCTCGCTTGCCCTCGGTCAAAATTGACATGCTGAAAAAAGTGTAAAAACAAGAAAAGCAGGACAGGCCATGGAAACATGGGAGCCTTACTACGCTGATGGGCGCGATGTAAATTGCCAACAGGCCCTCTGGAGAAGTGTACGGTGTGTCCTGAAACAAGTAATAAACACAGCATAGAGAGCATAGGGCACTTCCACTCATGGGCGTATAAATTGGGAAAACTAAAAATCAACAAGACACAGGCACCCCAAACTTTACGGCTGCTCTGTTTCCAAGAACCTCCACTTCGGTACACCTTCAATATCCCAGGAAAGAGAAAAATGGATAAAGAAATGGTGGTACTTGGCACAATGGAATATCACTCAGCCATGAAATCAATGTCATAAGGCTAGTTAGCAGCATGATGAGTGGATTTAGGTACGATGATTCTAAGGGAAATAAGTCACACAGAAAAAGACACTTATCCTAAGATAGCGCTTATAGAGGGAATGTCAAAATCGCTACACTTGAACTGAATTACAAAACAGAACAGAGTCACACCTTTAGAAGACACACTATGGCTGCTTAACGGGAAAGGTGATGTGGGGTGATGCATAAGGCAAGTGTTTGAAATTAACTCAGACACGGCTCCATAAGCCAAATATGTAATAGACAAGGCCTACTCCCTGCTCAGTGAACTGGACTCAAAACCCCCTACTCACCGCACAAGAATATATCTGACTAGTAAGGATCTGAAAACCTATGTATTGTATCTCTCTGCAAGTGAATCAAGAGGGTGTAAAGCGGCATAAACACAGCAGGGAAAAGCAGCCAAGCCCCATTCTAAACATAAATTACTTTAAAAAACCCACAAAACAAAGACAGTGAAAGAGAGAGAAATTCTTACAAAATCCGTTCAGGGTCTCTGATGCAACCTGGATTGACCATATCTAGACCCACAGCTGGATGAGACATAAGGCTGGACACTCTTGGGGCTGAGAGGATTGTTGAGGTTGGCTGAGCAAACGCAGACCCTTTAAAGTAAAACTGCGGGGTACACACCCCTTGGGTCTCAAATCTCCAGGTACAAGGGCATCTTCCTACATCAAAACATGCATGGGAAACCCAGAAGATGGTATGCCGTGAGATCGGGAAAGGTTTCTAAAACGCACCTCATTTCTCCTCTCCTTGTGCTCGGGTTCGCCATTCCAGCCGCTTGACTAACCATCTCCCTACTTGGAGAATCAGCACCTTTAACCTCCTGTTTCATACAGGTTGCAATTTGTCCTGAGGATGAACGGGAAGACGGGGAACCAACGAGAGACTAGCCCTAGGTGTTGGGACAGGCACAGGTCACTCCATTTTCCCATCAGGAAGAAGAATGAACCACAGGCTCAGCCTGCCCCCCAGAACCAAAATAGGGCCTGAAGCAATCCTGCGCTTTTGCGGCCAGCTCCCAAAAAAGCGAATAGACAAATGGAACTCGGGGAACTGCAATTCACAAACGTGCAGAGGTATAAATGATAACTCTCGTCCACAAATATAATGAGGGAAGCCAACGAAGAGGATTTGAAAGCAACGCAGATTTGCAGGAAACAGATTTCAGGAGGTAGATTCGACTCGCCTTTAAAGCACATGAAAAGCGGCAAAACGTTGACAATGATGCCCTTGGCCAAAAAGGGCGTATGCGTTTTTTCCTGAATATATTCAGGAAAAAACGCATACGCCCTTTTTGGCCAACCAAGCAAGCCGGAAGGGCAAATCAGCGCTACAAAGAAGTCTCGCTTGCCCTCGGTCAAAATTGACATGCTGAAAAAAGTGTAAAAACAAGAAAAGCAGGACAGGCCATGGAGACATCGGAGCCTTACTACGCTGATGGGCGGGATGTAAATTGCCAACAGGCCCTCTGGAGAAGTGTACGGTGTTTCCTGAAACAGGTAATAAACACAGCTTAGAGAGCATAGGGCACTTCCACTCATGGGCGTATAAATTGGGAAAACTAAAAATCAACAAGACACAGGCAACCCAAACTTTACGGCTGCTCTGTTTCCAAGAACCTCCACTTCGGTACACCTTCAATATCCCAGGAAAGAGAAAAATGGATAAAGAAATGGTGGGACTTGGCACAATGGAATATCACTCAGCCATGAAATCAATGTCATAAGGCTAGGTAGCAGCATGATGAGTGGATTTAGGTACGATGATTCTAAGTGAAATAAGTCACACAGAAAAAGACACTTATCCTAAGCTATCACTTATAGAGGGAATGTCAAAATCGCTACACTTGAAATGAATTACAAAACAGAACAGAGTCACACCTTTAGAAGACACACTATGGCTGCTTAACGGGAAAGGTGAGATGGGGTGATGCATAAAGCAAGTGTTTGAAATTAACTCAGACACGGCTCCATAAGCCAAATATGTAATAGACAAGGCCTACTCCCTGCTCAGTGAACTGGACTCAACACCCCCTAGTCACTGCTCAAGAATATATCTGACTAGTAAGAATCTGAAAACCTATGTATCGATATCTCTCTGCAAGTGAATCAAGAGGGTGTAAAGCGGCATAAACACAGCAGGGAAAAGCAGCCAAGCCCCATTCTAAACATAAATTACTTTAAAAAACCCACAAAACAAAGACAGTGAAAGAGAGAGAAATTCTTACAAAATCCGTTCAGGGTCTCTGATGCAACCTGGATTGACCATATCTAGACCCACAGCTGGATGAGACATAAGGCTGGACACTCTTGGGGCTGAGAGGATTGGTGAGGTTGGGTGAGCAAATGCAGATACTTTAAAGTAATACCGCTGGGTACACAACCCTTGGGTCTCAAATCTCCAGGTACAAGGGCATCTTCCTACATCAAAACATGCATGGGAAACCCAGAAGATGGTATGCCGTGAGATCGGGAAAGGTTTCTAAAACGCACCTCATTTCTCCTCTCCTTGTGCTCGGGTTCGCCATTCCAGCCGCTTGACTAACCATCTCCCTACTTGGAGAATCAGCACCTTTAACCTCCTGTTTCGTACAGGTTGCAATGTGTCCTGAGGATGAACGGGAAGACGGGGAACCAACGAGAGACTAG
The DNA here is from genome assembly GCF_028564815.1 of Eubalaena glacialis. NCBI lineage: Eukaryota > Metazoa > Chordata > Mammalia > Artiodactyla > Balaenidae > Eubalaena > Eubalaena glacialis. The sequence continues at coordinate 204,659 of NW_026871372.1, read as the reverse complement.
CCCTAGGTGTTGGGACAGGCACAGGTCACTCCATTTTCCCATCACGAAGAAGAATGAACCACAGGCTCAGCCTGCCCCCCAGAACCAAAATAGGGCCTGAAGCAATCCTGAGCTTTTGCGGCCAGCTCCCAAAAAAGCGAGTAGACAAATGGAGCTCAGGGGCACTGCAATTCACAAACGTGCAGAGTTATAAATGAGAACTCTCGTCCACAAATATATTGAGGGAAGGCAACGAAGAGGAGTTGAAAGCAAGGCAGATTTGCAGGAAACTGATTTCAGGAGGTAGATTCGACTCGCCTTTAAAGCACATGAAAAGCGGCAAAACGTTGACAATGATGCCCTTGGCCAAAAAGGGCGTATGCGTTTTTTCCTGAATATATTCAGGAAAAAACGCATACGCCCTTTTTGGCCAACCAAGCAAGCCGGAAGGGCAAATCAGCGCTACAAAGAAGTCTCGCTTGCCCTCGGTCAAAATTGACATGCTGAAAAAAGTGTAAAAACGAGAAAAGCAAGACAGGCCATGGAGACATGGGAGCCTTGCTACGCTGATGGGCAGGATGTAAATTGCCAACAGGCACTCTGGAGAAGTGTACGGTGTGTCCTGAAACAAGTAATAAACACAGCTTTGAGAGCATAGGGCACTTCCACTCATGGGCGTATAAATTGGGAACACTAAAAATCAACAAGACCCAGGCACCCCAAACTTTACGGCTGCTCTGTTTCCAAGAACCTCCACTTCGGTACACCTTCAATATCCCAGGAAAGAGAAAAATGGATAAAGAAATGGTGGTACTTGGCACAATGAAATATCACTCAGCCATGAAATCAATGTCATAAGGCTAGTTAGCAGCATGATGAGTGGATTTAGGTACGATGATTCTAAGGGAAATAAGTCACACAGAAAAAGACACTTATCCTAAGATAGCGCTTATAGAGGGAATGTCAAAATCGCTACACTTGAAATGAATTACAAAACAGAACAGAGTCACACCTTTAGAAGACACACTATGGCTGCTTAACGGGAAAGGTGAGGTAGGGTGATGCATAAAACAAGGGTATGAAATTAGATCAGACACCGCTCCATAAGCCAAATATGTAATAGACAAGGCCTACTCCCTGCTCAGTGAACTGGACTCAACACCCCCTAGTCACCGCACAAGAATATATCTGACTAGTAAGAATCTGAAAACCTATGTATCGATATCTCTCTGCAAGTGAATCAAGAGGGTGTAAAGCGGCATAAACACAGCAGGGAAAAGCAGCCAAGCCCCATTCTAAACATAAATTACTTTAAAAAACCCACAAAACAAAGACAGTGAAAGAGAGAGAAATTCTTACAAAATCCGTTCAGGGTCTCTGATGCAACCTGGATTGACCATATCTAGACCCACAGCTGGATGAGACATAAGGCTGGACACTCTTGGGGCTGAGAGGATTGGTGAGGTTGGGTGAGCAAATGCAGATACTTCAAAGTAATACCGCTGGGTACACAACCCTTGGGTCTCAAATCTCCAGGTACAAGGGCATCTTCCTACATCAAAACATGCATGGGAAACCCAGAAGATGGTATGCCGTGAGATCGGGAAAGGTTTCTAAAACGCACCTCATTTCTCCTCTCCTTGTGCTCGGGTTCGCCATTCCAGCCGCTTGACTAACCATCTCCCTACTTGGAGAATCAGCACCTTTAACCTCCTGTTTCGTACAGGTTGCAATTTGTCCTGAGGATGAACGGGAAGACGGGGAACCAACGAGAGACTAGCCCTAGGTGTTGGGACAGGCACAGGTCACTCCATTTTCCCATCAGGAAGAAGAATGAACCACAGGCTCAGCCTGCCCCCCAGAACCAAAATAGGGCCTGAAGCAATCCTGCGCTTTTGCGGCCAGCTCCCAAAAAAGCGAATAGACAAATGGAGCTCGGGGAACTGCAATTCACAAACGTGCAGAGGTATAAATGATAACTCTCGTCCAAAAATATATTGAGGGAAGGCAACGAAGAGGATTTGAAAGCAAGGCAGATTTGTAGGAAACAGATTTCAGGAGGTAGATTCGACTCGCCTTTAAAGCACATGAAAAGCGGCAAAACGTTGCCAATGATGCCCTTGGCCAAAAAGGGCGTATGCGTTTTTTCCTGAATATATTCAGGAAAAAACGCATACGCCCTTTTTGGCCAACCAAGCAAGCCAGAAGGGCAAATCAGCGCTACAAAGAAGTCTCGCTTGCCCTCGGTCAAAATTGACATGCTGAAAAAAGTGTAAAAACAAGAAAAGCAGGACAGGCCATGGAAACATGGGAGCCTTACTACGCTGATGGGCGCGATGTAAATTGCCAACAGGCCCTCTGGAGAAGTGTACGGTGTGTCCTGAAACAAGTAATAAACACAGCATAGAGAGCATAGGGCACTTCCACTCATGGGCGTATAAATTGGGAAAACTAAAAATCAACAAGACACAGGCACCCCAAACTTTACGGCTGCTCTGTTTCCAAGAACCTCCACTTCGGTACACCTTCAATATCCCAGGAAAGAGAAAAATGGATAAAGAAATGGTGGTACTTGGCACAATGGAATATCACTCAGCCATGAAATCAATGTCATAAGGCTAGTTAGCAGCATGATGAGTGGATTTAGGTACGATGATTCTAAGGGAAATAAGTCACACAGAAAAAGACACTTATCCTAAGATAGCGCTTATAGAGGGAATGTCAAAATCGCTACACTTGAACTGAATTACAAAACAGAACAGAGTCACACCTTTAGAAGACACACTATGGCTGCTTAACGGGAAAGGTGATGTGGGGTGATGCATAAGGCAAGTGTTTGAAATTAACTCAGACACGGCTCCATAAGCCAAATATGTAATAGACAAGGCCTACTCCCTGCTCAGTGAACTGGACTCAAAACCCCCTACTCACCGCACAAGAATATATCTGACTAGTAAGGATCTGAAAACCTATGTATTGTATCTCTCTGCAAGTGAATCAAGAGGGTGTAAAGCGGCATAAACACAGCAGGGAAAAGCAGCCAAGCCCCATTCTAAACATAAATTACTTTAAAAAACCCACAAAACAAAGACAGTGAAAGAGAGAGAAATTCTTACAAAATCCGTTCAGGGTCTCTGATGCAACCTGGATTGACCATATCTAGACCCACAGCTGGATGAGACATAAGGCTGGACACTCTTGGGGCTGAGAGGATTGTTGAGGTTGGCTGAGCAAACGCAGACCCTTTAAAGTAAAACTGCGGGGTACACACCCCTTGGGTCTCAAATCTCCAGGTACAAGGGCATCTTCCTACATCAAAACATGCATGGGAAACCCAGAAGATGGTATGCCGTGAGATCGGGAAAGGTTTCTAAAACGCACCTCATTTCTCCTCTCCTTGTGCTCGGGTTCGCCATTCCAGCCGCTTGACTAACCATCTCCCTACTTGGAGAATCAGCACCTTTAACCTCCTGTTTCATACAGGTTGCAATTTGTCCTGAGGATGAACGGGAAGACGGGGAACCAACGAGAGACTAGCCCTAGGTGTTGGGACAGGCACAGGTCACTCCATTTTCCCATCAGGAAGAAGAATGAACCACAGGCTCAGCCTGCCCCCCAGAACCAAAATAGGGCCTGAAGCAATCCTGCGCTTTTGCGGCCAGCTCCCAAAAAAGCGAATAGACAAATGGAACTCGGGGAACTGCAATTCACAAACGTGCAGAGGTATAAATGATAACTCTCGTCCACAAATATAATGAGGGAAGCCAACGAAGAGGATTTGAAAGCAACGCAGATTTGCAGGAAACAGATTTCAGGAGGTAGATTCGACTCGCCTTTAAAGCACATGAAAAGCGGCAAAACGTTGACAATGATGCCCTTGGCCAAAAAGGGCGTATGCGTTTTTTCCTGAATATATTCAGGAAAAAACGCATACGCCCTTTTTGGCCAACCAAGCAAGCCGGAAGGGCAAATCAGCGCTACAAAGAAGTCTCGCTTGCCCTCGGTCAAAATTGACATGCTGAAAAAAGTGTAAAAACAAGAAAAGCAGGACAGGCCATGGAGACATCGGAGCCTTACTACGCTGATGGGCGGGATGTAAATTGCCAACAGGCCCTCTGGAGAAGTGTACGGTGTTTCCTGAAACAGGTAATAAACACAGCTTAGAGAGCATAGGGCACTTCCACTCATGGGCGTATAAATTGGGAAAACTAAAAATCAACAAGACACAGGCAACCCAAACTTTACGGCTGCTCTGTTTCCAAGAACCTCCACTTCGGTACACCTTCAATATCCCAGGAAAGAGAAAAATGGATAAAGAAATGGTGGGACTTGGCACAATGGAATATCACTCAGCCATGAAATCAATGTCATAAGGCTAGGTAGCAGCATGATGAGTGGATTTAGGTACGATGATTCTAAGTGAAATAAGTCACACAGAAAAAGACACTTATCCTAAGCTGTCACTTATAGAGGGAATGTCAAAATCGCTACACTTGAAATGAATTACAAAACAGAACAGAGTCACACCTTTAGAAGACACACTATGGCTGCTTAACGGGAAAGGTGAGATGGGGTGATGCATAAAGCAAGTATTTGAAATTAACTCAGACACGGCTCCATAAGCCAAATATGTAATAGACAAGGCCTACTCCCTGCTCAGTGAACTGGACTCAACACCCCCTAGTCACTGCACAAGAATATATCTGACTAGTAAGAATCTGAAAACCTATGTATCGATATCTCTCTGCAAGTGAATCAAGAGGGTGTAAAGCGGCATAAACACAGCAGGGAAAAGCAGCCAAGCCCCATTCTAAACATAAATTACTTTAAAAAACCCACAAAACAAAGACAGTGAAAGAGAGAGAAATTCTTACAAAATCCGTTCAGGGTCTCTGATGCAACCTGGATTGACCATATCTAGACCCACAGCTGGATGAGACATAAGGCTGGACACTCTTGGGGCTGAGAGGATTGGTGAGGTTGGGTGAGCAAATGCAGATACTTTAAAGTAATACCGCTGGGTACACAACCCTTGGGTCTCAAATCTCCAGGTACAAGGGCATCTTCCTACATCAAAACATGCATGGGAAACCCAGAAGATGGTATGCCGTGAGATCGGGAAAGGTTTCTAAAACGCACCTCATTTCTCCTCTCCTTGTGCTCGGGTTCGACATTCCAGCCGCTTGACTAACCATCTCCCTACTTGGAGAATCAGCACCTTTAACCTCCTGTTTCGTACAGGTTGCAATTTGTCCTAGGATGAACGGGAAGACGGGGAACCAACGAGAGACTAGCCCTAGGTGTTGGGACAGGCACAGGTCACTCCATTTTCCCATCACGAAGAAGAATGAACCACAGGCTCAGCCTGCCCCCCAGAACCAAAATAGGGCCTGAAGCAATCCTGAGCTTTTGCGGCCAGCTCCCAAAAAAGCGAGTAGACAAATGGAGCTCAGGGGCACTGCAATTCACAAACGTGCAGAGTTATAAATGAGAACTCTCGTCCACAAATATATTGAGGGAAGGCAACGAAGAGGAGTTGAAAGCAAGGCAGATTTGCAGGAAACAGATTTCAGGAGGTAGATTCGACTCGCCTTTAAAGCACATGAAAAGCGGCAAAACGTTGACAATGATGCCCTTGGCCAAAAAGGGCGTATGCGTTTTTTCCTGAATATATTCAGGAAAAAACGCATACGCCCTTTTTGGCCAACCAAGCAAGCCGGAAGGGCAAATCAGCGCTACAAAGAAGTCTCGCTTGCCCTCGGTCAAAATTGACATGCTGAAAAAAGTGTAAAAACGAGAAAAGCAAGACAGGCCATGGAGACATCGGAGCCTTGCTACGCTGATGGACGGGATGTAAATTGCCAACAGGCCCTCTGGAGAAGTGTACGGTGTTTCCTGAAACAGGTAATAAACACAGCTTAGAGAGCATAGGGCACTTCCACTCATGGGCGTATAAATTGGGAAAACTAAAAATCAACAAGACACAGGCAACCCAAACTTTACGGCTGCTCTGTTTCCAAGAACCTCCACTTCGGTACACCTTCAATATCCCAGGAAAGAGAAAAATGGATAAAGAAATGGTGGGACTTGGCACAATGGAATATCACTCAGCCATGAAATCAATGTCATAAGGCTAGGTAGCAGCATGATGAGTGGATTTAGGTACGATGATTCTAAGTGAAATAAGTCACACAGAAAAAGACACTTATCCTAAGCTATCACTTATAGAGGGAATGTCAAAATCGCTACACTTGAAATGAATTACAAAACAGAACAGAGTCACACCTTTAGAAGACACACTATGGCTGCTTAACGGGAAAGGTGAGGTGGGGTGATGCATAAAGCAAGTGTTTGAAATTAACTCAGACACGGCTCCATAAGCCAAATATGTAATAGACAAGGCCTACTCCCTGCTCAGTGAACTGGACTCAACACCCCCTAGTCACTGCACAAGAATATATCTGACTAGTAAGAATCTGAAAACCTATGTATCAATATCTCTCTGCAAGTGAATCAAGAGGGTGTAAAGCGGCATAAACACAGCAGGGAAAAGCAGCCAAGCCCCATTCTAAACATAAATTACTTTAAAAAACCCACAAAACAAAGACAGTGAAAGAGAGAGAAATTCTTACAAAATCCGTTCAGGGTCTCTGATGCAACCTGGATTGACCATATCTAGACCCACAGCTGGATGAGACATAAGGCTGGACACTCTTGGGGCTGAGAGGATTGGTGAGGTTGGGTGAGCAAATGCAGATACTTTAAAGTAATACCGCTGGGTACACAACCCTTGGGTCTCAAATCTCCAGGTACAAGGGCATCTTCCTACATCAAAACATGCATGGGAAACCCAGAAGATGGTATGCCGTGAGATCGGGAAAGGTTTCTAAAACGCACCTCATTTCTCCTCTCCTTGTGCTCGGGTTCGACATTCCAGCCGCTTGACTAACCATCTCCCTACTTGGAGAATCAGCACCTTTAACCTCCTGTTTCGTACAGGTTGCAATTTGTCCTGAGGATGAACGGGAAGACGGGGAACCAACGAGAGACTAGCCCTAGGTGTTGGGACAGGCACAGGTCACTCCATTTTCCCATCACGAAGAAGAATGAACCACAGGCTCAGCCTGCCCCCCAGAACCAAAATAGGGCCTGAAGCAATCCTGAGCTTTTGCGGCCAGCTCCCAAAAAAGCGAGTAGACAAATGGAGCTCAGGGGCACTGCAATTCATAAACGTGCAGAGTTATAAATGAGAACTCTCGTCCACAAATATATTGAGGGAAGGCAACGAAGAGGAGTTGAAAGCAAGGCAGATTTGCAGGAAACAGATTTCAGGAGGTAGATTCGACTCGCCTTTAAAGCACATGAAAAGCGGCAAAACGTTGACAATGATGCCCTTGGCCAAAAAGGGCGTATGCGTTTTTTCCTGAATATATTCAGGAAAAAACGCATACGCCCTTTTTGGCCAACCAAGCAAGCCGGAAGGGCAAATCAGCGCTACAAAGAAGTCTCGCTTGCCCTCGGTCAAAATTGACATGCTGAAAAAAGTGTAAAAACGAGAAAAGCAAGACAGGCCATGGAGACATCGGAGCCTTGCTACACTGATGGACGGGATGTAAATTGCCAACAGGCCCTCTGGAGAAGTGTACGGTGTTTCCTGAAACAGGTAATAAACACAGCTTAGAGAGCATAGGGCACTTCCACTCATGGGCGTATAAATTGGGAAAACTAAAAATCAACAAGACACAGGCAACCCAAACTTTACGGCTGCTCTGTTTCCAAGAACCTCCACTTCGGTACACCTTCAATATCCCAGGAAAGAGAAAAATGGATAAAGAAATGGTGGGACTTGGCACAATGGAATATCACTCAGCCATGAAATCAATGTCATAAGGCTAGGTAGCAGCATGATGAGTGGATTTAGGTACGATGATTCTAAGTGAAATAAGTCACACAGAAAAAGACACTTATCCTAAGCTACCACTTATAGAGGGAATGTCAAAATCGCTACACTTGAAATGAATTACAAAACAGAACAGAGTCACACCTTTAGAAGACACACTATGGCTGCTTAACGGGAAAGGTGAGGTGGGGTGATGCATAAAGCAAGTGTTTGAAATTAACTCAGACACGGCTCCATAAGCCAAATATGTAATAGACAAGGCCTACTCCCTGCTCAGTGAACTGGACTCAACACCCCCTTGTCACTGCACAAGAATATATCTGACTAGTAAGAATCTGAAAACCTATGTATCGATATCTCTCTGCAAGTGAATCAAGAGGGTGTAAAGCGGCATAAACACAGCAGGGAAAAGCAGCCAAGCCCCATTCTAAACATAAATTACTTTAAAAAACCCACAAAACAAAGACAGTGAAAGAGAGAGAAATTCTTACAAAATCCGTTCAGGGTCTCTGATGCAACCTGGATTGACCATATCTAGACCCACAGCTGGATGAGACATAAGGCTGGACACTCTTGGGGCTGAGAGGATTGGTGAGGTTGGGTGAGCAAATGCAGATACTTTAAAGTAATACCGCTGGGTACACAACCCTTGGGTCTCAAATCTCCAGGTACAAGGGCATCTTCCTACATCAAAACATGCATGGGAAACCCAGAAGATGGTATGCCGTGAGATCGGGAAAGGTTTCTAAAACGCACCTCATTTCTCCTCTCCTTGTGCTCGGGTTCGACATTCCAGCCGCTTGACTAACCATCTCCCTACTTGGAGAATCAGCACCTTTAACCTCCTGTTTCGTACAGGTTGCAATTTGTCCTGAGGATGAACGGGAAGACGGGGAACCAACGAGAGACTAGCCCTAGGTGTTGGGACAGGCACAGGTCACTCCATTTTCCCATCACGAAGAAGAATGAACCACAGGCTCAGCCTGCCCCCCAGAACCAAAATAGGGCCTGAAGCAATCCTGAGCTTTTGCGGCCAGCTCCCAAAAAAGCGAGTAGACAAATGGAGCTCAGGGGCACTGCAATTCACAAACGTGCAGAGTTATAAATGAGAACTCTCGTCCACAAATATATTGAGGGAAGGCAACGAAGAGGAGTTGAAAGCAAGGCAGATTTGCAGGAAACAGATTTCAGGAGGTAGATTCGACTCGCCTTTAAAGCACATGAAAAGCGGCAAAACGTTGACAATGATGCCCTTGGCCAAAAAGGGCGTATGCGTTTTTTCCTGAATATATTCAGGAAAAAACGCATACGCCCTTTTTGGCCAACCAAGCAAGCCGGAAGGGCAAATCAGCGCTACAAAGAAGTCTCGCTTGCCCTCGGTCAAAATTGACATGGTGAAAAAAGTGTAAAAACGAGAAAAGCAAGACAGGCCATGGAGACATCGGAGCCTTGCTACGCTGATGGACGGGATGTAAATTGCCAACACGCACTCTGGAGAAGTGTACGGTGTGTCCTGAAACAAGTAATAAACACAGCTTAGAGAGCATAGGGCACTTCCACTCATGGGCGTATAAATTGGGAACACTAAAAATCAACAAGACACAGGCACCCCAAACTTTACGGCTGCTCTGTTTCCAAGAACCTACACTTGGTACACCTTCAATATCGCAGGAAAGAGAAAAATGGATAAAGAAATGGTGGTACTTGGCACAATGGAATATCACTCAGCCATGAAATCAATGTCATAAGGCTAGTTAGCAGCATGATGAATGGATTCAGGTACGATGATTCTAAGTGAAATAAGTCACACAGAAAAAGACACTTATCCTAAGATAGCGCTTATAGAGGGAATGTCAAAATCGCTACACTTGAACTGAATTACAAAACAGAACAGAGTCACACCTTTAGAAGACACACTATGGCTGCTTAACGGGAAAGGTGAGGTGGGGTGATGCATAAAGCAAGTGTTTGAAATTAGGTCAGACACCACCCCAAAAGCCAAATATGTACTAGACAAGGCCTACTCCCTGCTCAGTGAACTGGACTCAACACCCCCTAGTCACCGCACAAGAATATATCTGACTAGTAAGAATCTGAAAACCTATGTATCGATATCTCTCTGCAAGTGAATCAAGAGGGTGTAAAGCGGCATAAACACAGCAGGGAAAAGCAGCCAAGCCCCATTCTAAACATAAATTACTTTAAAAAACCCACAAAACAAAGACAGTGAAAGAGAGAGAAATTCTTACAAAATCCGTTCAGGGTCTCTGATGCAACCTGGATTGACCATATCTAGACCCACAGCTGGATGAGACATAAGGCTGGACACTCTTGGGGCTGAGAGGATTGGTGAGGTTGGGTGAGCAAATGCAGATACTTCAAAGTAATACCGCTGGGTACACAACCCTTGGGTCTCAAATCTCCAGGTACAAGGGCATCTTCCTACATCAAAACATGCATGGGAAACCCAGAAGATGGTATGCCGTGAGATCGGGAAAGGTTTCTAAAACGCACCTCATTTCTCCTCTCCTTGTGCTCGGGTTCGCCATTCCAGCCGCTTGACTAACCATCTCCCTACTTGGAGAATCAGCACCTTTAACCTCCTGTTTCGTACAGGTTGCAATTTGTCCTGAGGATGAACGGGAAGACGGGGAACCAACGAGAGACTAGCCCTAGGTGTTGGGACAGGCACAGGTCACTCCATTTTCCCATCAGGAAGAAGAATGAACCACAGGCTCAGCCTGCCCCCCAGAACCAAAATAGGGCCTGAAGCAATCCTGCGCTATTGCGGCCAGCTCCCAAAAAAGCGAATAGACAAATGGAGCTCGGGGAACTGCAATTCACAAACGTGCAGAGGTATAAATGATAACTCTCGTCCAAAAATATATTGAGGGAAGGCAACGAAGAGGATTTGAAAGCAAGGCAGATTTGTAGGAAACAGATTTCAGGAGGTAGATTCGACTCGCCTTTAAAGCACATGAAAAGCGGCAAAACGTTGACAATGATGCCCTTGGCCAAAAAGGGCGTATGCGTTTTTTCCTGAATATATTCAGGAAAAAACGCATACGCCCTTTTTGGCCAACCAAGCAAGCCAGAAGGGCAAATCAGCGCTACAAAGAAGTCTCGCTTGCCCTCGGTCAAAATTGACATGCTGAAAAAAGTGTAAAAACAAGAAAAGCAGGACAGGCCATGGAAACATGGGAGCCTTACTACGCTGATGGGCGGGATGTAAATTGCCAACAGGCCCTCTGGAGAAGTGTACGGTGTGTCCTGAAACAAGTAATAGACACAGCTTAGAGAGCATAGGGCACTTCAAGTCATGGGCGTATAAATTGGGAAAACTAAAAATCAACAAGACACAGGCACCCCAAACTTTACGGCTGCTCTGTTTCCAAGAACCTACACTTGGTACACCTTCAATATCGCAGGAAAGAGAAAAATGGATAAAGAAATGGTGGTACTTGGCACAATGGAATATCACTCAGCCATGAAATCAATGTCATAAGGCTATTTAGCAGCATGATGAGTGGATTTAGGTACGATGATTCTAAGGGAAATAAGTCACACAGAAAAAGACACTTATCCTAAGATAGCGCTTATAGAGGGAATGTCAAAATCGCTACACTTGAACTGAATTACAAAACAGAACAGAGTCACACCTTTAGAAGACACACTATGGCTGCTTAACGGGAAAGGTGATGTGGGGTGATGCATAAGGCAAGTGTTTGAAATTAACTCAGACACGGCTCCATAAGCCAAATATGTAATAGACAAGGCCTACTCCCTGCTCAGTGAACTGGACTCAAAACCCCCTACTCACCGCACAAGAATATATCTGACTAGTAAGGATCTGAAAACCTATGTATTGTATCTCTCTGCAAGTGAATCAAGAGGGTGTAAAGCGGCATAAACACAGCAGGGAAAAGCAGCCAAGCCCCATTCTAAACATAAATTACTTTAAAAAACCCACAAAACAAAGACAGTGAAAGAGAGAGAAATTCTTACAAAATCCGTTCAGGGTCTCTGATGCAACCTGGATTGACCATATCTAGACCCACAGCTGGATGAGACATCAGGCTGGACACTCTTGGGTCTGAGAGGATTGTTGAGGTTGGCTGAGCAAACGCAGACCCTTTAAAGTAAAACTGCGGGGTACACACCACTTGGGTCTCAAATCTCCAGGTACAAGGGCATCTTCCTACATCAAAACATGCATGGGAAACCCAGAAGATGGTATGCCGTGAGATCGGGAAAGGTTTCTAAAACGCACCTCATTTCTCCTCTCCTTGTGCTCGGGTTCGCCATTCCAGCCGCTTGACTAACCATCTCCCTACTTGGAGAATCAGCACCTTTAACCTCCTGTTTCATACAGGTTGCAATTTTTCCTGAGGATGAACGGGAAGACGGGGAACCAACGAGAGACTAGCCCTAGGTGTTGGGACAGGCACAGGTCACTCCATTTTCCCATCAGGAAGAAGAATGAACCACAGGCTCAGCCTGCCCCCCAGAACCAAAATAGGGCCTGAAGCAATCCTGCGCTTTTGCGGCCAGCTCCCAAAAAAGCGAATAGACAAATGGAACTCGGGGAACTGCAATTCACAAACGTGCAGAGGTATAAATGAGAACTCTCGTCCACAAATATATTGAGGAAAGCCAACGAAGAGGATTTGAAAGCAACGCAGATTTGCAGGAAACAGATTTCAGGAGGTAGATTCGACTCGCCTTTAAAGCACATGAAAAGCGGCAAAACGTTGACAATGATGCCCTTGGCCAAAAAGGGCGTATGCGTTTTTTCCTGAATATATTCAGGAAAAAACGCATACGCCCTTTTTGGCCAACCAAGCAAGCCGGAAGGGCAAATCAGCGCTACAAAGAAGTCTCACTTGCCCTCGGTCAAAATTGACATGCTGAAAAAAGTGTAAAAACAAGAAAAGCAGGACAGGCCATGGAGACATCGGAGCCTTACTACGCTGATGGGCGGGATGTAAATTGCCAACAGGCCCTCTGGAGAAGTGTACGGTGTTTCCTGAAACAGGTAATAAACACAGCTTAGAGAGCATAGGGCACTTCCACTCATGGGCGTATAAATTGGGAAAACTAAAAATCAACAAGACACAGGCAACCCAAACTTTACGGCTGCTCTGTTTCCAAGAACCTCCACTTCGGTACACCTTCAATATCCCAGGAAAGAGAAAAATGGATAAAGAAATGGTGGGACTTGGCACAATGGAATATCACTCAGCCATGAAATCAATGTCATAAGGCTAGTTAGCAGCATGAAGAGTGGATTTATGTACGATGATTCTAAGTGAAATAAGTCACACAGAAAAAGACACTTATCCTAAGCTATCGCTTATAGAGGGAATGTCAAAATCGCTACACTTGAACTGAATTACAAAACAGAACAGAGTCACACCTTTAGAAGACACACTATGGCTGCTTAACGGGAAAGGTGAGGTGGGGTGATGCATAAGGCAAGTGTTTGAAATTAACTCAGACACGGCTCCATAAGCCAAATATGTAATAGACAAGGCCTACTCCCTGCTCAGTGAACTGGACTCAACACCCCCTACTCACCGCACAAGAATATATCTGACTAGTAAGGATCTGAAAACCTATGTATTGTATCTCTCTGCAAGTGAATCAAGAGGGTGTAAAGCGGCATAAACACAGCAGGGAAAAGCAGCCAAGCCCCATTCTAAACATAAATTACTTTAAAAAACTCACAAAACAAAGACAGTGAAAGAGAGAGAAATTCTTACAAAATCCGTTCAGGGTCTCTGATGCAACCTGGATTGACCATATCTAGACCCACAGCTGGATGAGACATAAGGCTGGACACTCTTGGGGCTGAGAGGATTGGTGAGGTTGGCTGAGCAAACGCAGACCCTTTAAAGTAAAACTGCGGGGTACACAACCCTTGGGTCTCAAATCTCCAGGTACAAGGGCATCTTCCTACATCAAAACATGCATGGGAAACCCAGAAGATGGTATGCCGTGAGATCGGGAAAGGTTTCTAAAACGCACCTCATTTCTCCTCTCCTTGTGCTCGGGTTCGCCATTCCAGCCGCTTGACTAAACATTTCCCTACTTGGAGAATCAGCACCTTTAACCTCCTGTTTCGTACAGGTTGCAATTTGTCCTGAGGATGAACGGGAAGACGGGGAACCAACGAGAGACTAGCCCTAGGTGTTGGGACAGGCACAGGTCACTCCATTTTCCCATCAGGAAGAAGAATGAACCACAGGCTCAGCCTGCCCCCCAGAACCAAAATAGGGCCTGAAGCAATCCTGCGCTTTTGCGGCCAGCTCCCAAAAAAGCGAGTAGACAAATGGAGCTCAGGGGCACTGTAATTCACAAACGTGCAGAGTTATAAATGAGAACTCTCGTCCACAAATATATTGAGGGAAGACATCGAAGTGGATTTGAAAGCAAGGCAGATTTGCAGGAAACAGATTTCAGGAGGTAGATTCGACTCGCCTTTAAAGCACATGAACAGCGGCAAAACGTTGACAATGATGCCCTTGGCCAAAAAGGGCGTATGCGTTTTTTCCTGAATATATTCAGAAAAAAACGCATACGCCCTTTTTGGCCAACCAAGCATGCCGGAAGGGCAAATCAGCGCTACAAAGATGTCTCTCTTGCCCTCAATCAAAAGGGACATGCTGAAAAAAGTGTAAAAACCAGAAAAGCAGGACAGGCCATGGAGACATGGGAGCCTTGCTACGCTGATGGGCGGGATGGAAATTGCCAACAGGCCCTCTGGAGAAGTGTACGGTGTGTCCTGAAACAAGTAATAAACACAGCTTAGAGAGCATAGGGCACTTCCACTCATGGGCGTATACATTGGGAACACTAAAAATCAACAAGACACAGGCACCCCAAGCTTTACGGCTGCTCTGTTTCCAAGAACCTCCACTTCGGTACACCTTCAATATCCCAGGAAAGAGAAAAATGGATAAAGAAATGGTGGTACTTGGCACAATGGAATATCACTGAGCCATGAAATCAATGTCATAAGGCTAGTTAGCAGCATGATGAGTGGAGTTAGGTACGATGATTCTAAGTGAAATAAGTCACACAGAAAAAGACACTTATCCTAAGATAGCGCTTATAGAGAGAATGTCAAAATCGCTACACTTGAACTGAATTACAAAACAGAACAGAGTCACACCTTTAGAAGACACACTATGGCTGCTTAACGGGAAAGGTGAGGTGTGGTGATGCATAAGGCAAGTGTTTGAAATTAACTCAGACACGGCTCCATAAGCCAAATATGTAATAGACAAGGCCTACTCCCTGCTCAGTGAACTGCACTCAACACCCCCTAGTCAACGCACAAGATTATATCTGACTAGTAAGGATCTGAAAACCTATGTATTGTATCTCTCTGCAAGTGAATCAAGAGGGTGTAAAGCGGCATAAACACAGCAGGGAAAAGCAGCCAAGCCCCATTCTAAACATAAATTACTTTAAAAAACCCACAAAACAAAGACAGTGAAAGAGAGAGAAATTCTTACAAAATCCGTTCAGGGTCTCTGATGCAACCTGGATTGACCATATCTAGACCCACAGCTGGATGAGACATCAGGCTGGACACTCTTGGGGCTGAGAGGATTGGTGAGGTTGGGTGAGCAAACACAGATACTTTAAAGTAATACCGCGGTGTACCCACTCCATGGGTCTCAAATCTCCAGGTACAAGGGCATCTTCCTACATCAAAACATGCATTGGAAACCCAGAAGATGGTATGCCGTGAGATCGGGAAAGGTTTCTAAAACGCACCTCATTTCTCCTCTCCTTGTGCTCGGGTTCGCCATTCCAGCCGCTTGACTAACCATCTCCCTACTTGGAGAATCAGCACCTTTAACCTCCTGTTTCGTACAGGTTGCAATTTGTCCTGAGGATGAACAGGAAGACGGGGAACCAACGAGAGACTAGCCCTAGGTGTTGGGACAGGCACAGGTCACTCCATTTTCCCATCAGGAAGAAGAATGAACCACAGGCTCAGCCTGCCCCCCAGAACCAAAATAGGGCCTGAAGCAATCCTGAGCTTTTGCGGCCAGCTCCCAAAAAAGCGAATAGACAAATGGAGCTCGGGGAACTGCAATTCACAAACGTGCAGAGGTATAAATGATAACTCTCGTCCACAAATATATTGAGGGAAGGCAACGAGGAGGATTTGAAAGCAAGGAAGATTTGCAGGAAACAGATTTCAGGAGGTAGATTTGACTCGCCTTTAAAGCACATGAAAAGCAGCAAAACGTTAACAATGATGCCCTTGGCCAAAAAGGGCGTATGCGTTTTTTCCTGAATATATTCCGGAAAAAACGCATACGCCCTTTTTGGCCAACCAAGCAAGCCGGAAGGGAAATCAGAGCTACAAAGAAGTCTCGCTTGCCCTCGGTCCAAAGGGACATGCAGAAAAAGGTGTAAAAACCAGAAAAGCAGGACAGGCCATGGAGACATGGGAGCCTTACTACGCTGATGGGCGGGATGTAAATTGCCAACAGCCACTCTGGAGAAATGTACGGTGTGTCCTGAAACAAGTAATAGACACAGCTTAGAGAGCATAGGGCACTTCAACTCATGGGCGTATAAATTGGGAAAACTAAAAATCAACAAGACACAGGCACCCCAAACTTTACGGCTGCTCTGTTTCCAAGAACCTCCACTTCGGTACACCTTCAATATCCCAGGAAACAGAAAAATGGATAAAGAAATAGTGGTACTTGGCACAATGGAATATCACTCAACCATGAAATCAATGTCATAAGGCTAGTTAGCAGCATGATGAGTGGATTTAGGTACGATGATTCTAAGTGAAATAAGTCACACAGAAAAAAACACTTATCCTAAGATATCGCTTATAGAGGGAATGTCAATATCGCTACACTTGAACTGAATTACAAAACAGAACAGAGTCACACCTTTAGAAGACACACTATGGCTGCTTAACGGGAAAGGTGAGGTGGGGTGATGCATAAAACAAGGGTTTGAAATTAGCTCGGACACCGCTCCATAAGCCAAATATGTAATAGACAAGGCCTACTCCCTGCTCAGTGAACTGGACTCAACACCCCCTAGTCACCGCACAAGAATATATCTGACTAGTAATAATCTGAGAACCTATGTATTGATATCTCTCTGCAAGTGAATCAAGAGGGTGTAAAGCGGCATAAACACAGCAGGGAAAAGCAGCCAAGCCCCATTCTAAACATAAATTACTTTAAAAATCCCACAAAACAAAGACAGTGAAAGAGAGAGAAATTCTTACAAAATCCCTTCAGGGTCTCTGATGCAACCTGGATTGACCATATCTAGACGCACAGCTGGATGAGACATAAGGCTGGACACTCTTGGGGCTGAGAGGATTGGTGAGGTTGGGTGAGCAAACGCAGATACTTTAAAGTAATACCGCGGTCTACCCACCCCATGGGTCTCAAATCTCCAGGTACAAGGGCATCTTCCTACATCAAAACATGCATGGGAAACCCAGAAGATGGTATGCCGTGAGATCGGGAAAGGTTTCTAAAACGCACCTCATTTCTCCTCTCCTTGTGCTCGGGTTCGCCATTCCAGCCGCTTGACTAACCATCTCCCTACTTGGAGAATCAGCACCTTTAACCTCCTGTTTCGTACAGGTTGCAATTTGTCCCGAGGATGAACGGGAAGACGGGGAACCAACGAGAGACTAGCCCTAGGTGTTGGGACAGGCACAGGTCACTCCATTTTCCCATCAGGAAGAAGAATGAACCACAGGCTCAGCCTGCCCCCCAGAACCAAAATAGGGCCTGAAGCAATCCTGAGCTTTTGCGGCCAGCTCCCAAAAAAGCGAGTAGACAAATGGAGCTCAGGGGCACTGCAATTCACAAACGTGCAGAGTTATAAATGATAACTCTCGTCCACAAATATATTGAGGGAAGGTAACGAAGAGGATTTGAAAGCAAGGCAGATTTGCAGGAAACAGATTTCAGGAGGTAGATTCGACTCGCCTTTAAAGCACCTGAAAAGCGGCAAAACGTTGACAATGATGCCCTTGGCCAAAAAGGGCGTATGCGTTTTTTCCTGAATATATTCAGGAAAAAACGCATACGCCCTTTTTGGCCAACCAAGCAAGCCGGAAGGGAAATCAGCGCTACAAAGAAGTCTCGCTTGCCCTCGGTCCAAAGGGACATGCAGAAAAAGGTGTAAAAACCAGAAAAGCAGGACAGGCCATGGAGACATGGGAGCCTTACTACGCTGATGGGCGGGATGTAAATTGCCAACAGCCACTCTGGAGAAATGTACGGTGTGTCCTGAAACAAGTAATAGACACAGCTTAGAGAGCATAGGGCACTTCAAGTCATGGGCGTATAAATTGGGAAAACTAAAAATCAACAAGACACAGGCACCCCAAACTTTACGGCTGCTCTGTTTCCAAGAACCTCCACTTCGGTACACCTTCAATATCCCAGGAAAGAGAAAAATGGATAAAGAAATGGTGGTACTTGGCACAATGGAATATCACTCAGCCATGAAATCAATGTCAAAAGGCTAGTTAGCAGCATGATGAGTGGATTTAGCTACGATGATTCTAAGTGAAATAAGTCACACAGAAAAAGACACTTATCCTAAGATATCGCTTATAGAGGGAATGTCAATATCACTACACTTGAACTGAATTACAAAACAGAACAGAGTCACACCTTTAGAAGACACACTATGGCTGCTTAACGGGAAAGGTGAGGTGGGGTGATGCATAAAACAAGGGTTTGAAATTAGCTCGGACACCGCTCCATAAGCCAAATATGTAATAGACAAGGCCTACTCCCTGCTCAGTGAACTGGACTCAACACCCCGTAGTCCCCTCAGAAAAATATATCTCAGTAGTAAGAATCTGAGAACCTATGTATTGATATCTCTCTGCAAGTGAATCAAGAGGGTGTAAAGCGGCATAAACACAGCAGGGAAAAGCAGCCACGCCCCATTCTATACATAAATTACTTTAAAAAACCCACAAAACAAAGACAGTGAAAGAGAGAGAAATTCTTACAAAATCCGTTCAGGGTCTCTGATGCAACCTGCATTGACCATATCTAGACCCACAGCTGGATGAGACATAAGGCTGGACACTCTTGGGGCTGAGAGGATTGGTGAGGTTCGGTGAGCAAACGCAGATAGTTTAAAGTAACACCGCGGGGTACCCACCCCATGGGTCTGAAATCTCCAGGTACAAGGGCATCTTCCTACATCAAAACATGCATGGGAAACCCAGAAGATGGTATGCTGTGAGATCGGGAAAGGTTTCTAAAACGCACCTCATTTCTCCTCTCCTTGTGCTCGGGTTCGCCATTCCAGCCGCTTGACTAACCATCTCCCTACTTGGAGAATCAGCACCTTTAACCTCCTGTTTCGTACAGGTTGCAATTTGTCCTGAGGATGAACGGGAAGACGGGGAACCAACGAGAGACTAGCCCTAGGTGTTGGGACAGGCACAGGTCACTCCATTTTCCCATCACGAAGAAGAATGAACCACAGGCTCAGCCTGCCCCCCAGAACCAAAATAGGGCCTGAAGCAATCCTGAGCTTTTGCGGCCAGCTCCCAAAAAAGCGAGTAGACAAATGGAGCTCAGGGGCACTGCAATTCACAAACGTGCAGAGTTATAAATGAGAACTCTCGTCCACAAATATATTGAGGGAAGGCAACGAAGAGGATTTGAAAGCAAGGCAGATTTGCAGGAAACAGATTTCAGGAGGTAGAATCGACACTCCTTTAAAGCACATGAAAAGCGGCAAAACGTTGACAATGATGCCCTTGGCCAAAAAGGGCGTATGCGTTTTTTCCTGAATATATTCAGGAAAAAACTCATACGCCGTTTTTGGCCAACCAAGCAAGCCGGAAGGGAAATCAGCACTACAAAGAAGACTCGCTTGCCCTCGGTCCAAAGGGACATGCAGAAAAAGGTGTAAAAACCAGAAAAGCAGGACAGGCCAAGGAGACATGGGAGCCTTACTACGCTGATGGGCGGGATGTAAATTGCCAACAGCCACTCTGGAGAAATGTATGGTGTGTCCTGAAACAAGTAATAGACACAGCTTAGAGAGCATAGGGCACTTCAAGTCATGGGCGTATAAATTGGGAAAACTAAAAATCAACAAGACACATGCACCCCAAACTTTACGGCTGCTCTGTTTCCAAGAACCTCCACTTCGGTACACCTTCAATATCCCAGGAAAGAGAAAAATGGATAAAGAAATGGTGGTACTTGGCACAATGGAATATCACTCAGCCATGAAATCAACGTCATAAGGCTAGTTAGCAGCATGATGAATGGATTTAGCAACGATGATTCTAAGTGAAATAAGTCACACAGAAAAAAACACTTATCCTAAGATATCGCTTATAGAGGGAATGTCAATATCGCTACACTTGAACTGAATTACAAAACAGAACAGAGTCACACCTTTAGAAGACACACTATGGCTGCTTAACGGGAAAGGTGAGGTGGGGTGATGCATAAAACAAGGGTTTGAAATTAGCTCGGACACCGCTCCATAAGCCAAATATGTAATAGACAAGGCCTACTCCCTGCTCAGTGAACTGGACTCAACACCCCGTAGTCCCCTCAGAAAAATATATCTGAGTAGTAAGAATCTGAGAACCTATGTATTGATATCTCTCTGCAAGTGAACCAAGAGGGTGTAAAGCGGCATAAACACAGCAGGGAAAAGCAGCCAAACCCCATTCTAAACATAAATTACTTTAAAAAACCAACAAAACAAAGACAGTGAAAGAGAGAGAAATTCTTACAAAATCCCTTCAGGGTCTCTGATGCAACCTGGATTGACCATATCTAGACGCACAGCTGGATGAGACATAAGGCTGGACACTCTTGGGGCTGAGAGGATTGGTGAGGTTGGGTGAGCAAACGCAGATACTTTAAAGTAATACCACGGTGTACCCACCCCATGGGTCTGAAATCTCCAGGTACAAGGGCATCTTCCTACATCAAAACATGCATGGGAAACCCAGAAGATGGTATGCCGTGAGATCGGGAAAGGTTTCTAAAACGCACTTCATTTCTCCTCTCCTTGTGCTCGGGTTCGCCATTCCAGCCGCTTGACTAACCATCTCCCTACTTGGAGAATCAGCACCTTTAACCTCCTGTTTCGTACAGGTTGCAATTTGTCCTGAGGATGAACGGGAAGACGGGGAACCAACGAGAGACTAGCCCTAGGTGTTGGGACAGGCACAGGTCACTCCATTTTCCCATCACGAAGAAGAATGAACCACAGGCTCAGCCTGCCCCCCAGAACCAAAATAGGGCCTGAAGCAATCCTGAGCTTTTGCGGCCAGCTCCCAAAAAAGCGAGTAGACAAATGGAGCTCAGGGGCACTGCAATTCACAAACGTGCATGCAGAGTTATAAATGATAACTCTCGTCCACAAATATATTGAGGGAAGGCAACGAAGAGGATTTGAAAGCAAGGCAGATTTGCAGGAAACAGATTTCAGGAGGTAGATTCGACTCGCCTTTAAAGCACATGAAAAGCGGCAAAACGTTGACAATGATGCCCTTGGCCAAAAAGGGCGTATGCGTTTTTTCCTGAATATATTCCGGAAAAAACGCATACGCCCTTTTTGGCCAACCAAGCAAGCCGGAAGGGAAATCAGCGCTACAAAGAAGTCTCGCTTGCCCTCGGTCCAAAGGGACATGCAGAAAAAGGTGTAAAAACCAGAAAAGCAGGACAGGCCATGGAGACATGGGAGCCTTACTACGCTGATGGGCGGGATGTAAATTGCCAACAGCCACTCTGGAGAAATGTACGGTGTGTCCTGAAACAAGTAATAGACACAGCTTAGAGAGCATAGGGCACTTCAACTCATGGGTGTATAAATTGGGAAAACTAAAAATCAACAAGACACAGGCACCCCAAACTTTACGGCTGCTCTGTTTCCAAGAACCTCCACTTCGGTACACCTTCAATATCCCAGGAAAGAGAAAAATGGATAAAGAAATGGTGGTACTTGGCACAATGGAATATCACTCAACCATGAAATCAACGTCATAAGCGTAGTTAGCAGCATGATGAGTGAATTTAGGTACGATGATTCTAAGTGAAATAAGTCACACAGAAAAAAACACTTATCCTAAGATATCGCTTATAGAGGGAATGTCAATATCGCTACACTTGAACTGAATTACAAAACAGAACAGAGTCACACCTTTAGAAGACACACTATGGCTGCTTAACGGGAAAGGTGAGGTGGGGTGATGCATAAAACAAGGGTTTGAAATTAGCTCGGACACCGCTCCATAAGCCAAATATGTAATAGACAAGGCCTACTCCCTGCTCAGTGAACTGGACTCAACACCCCGTAGTCACCGCACAAGAATATATCTGACTAGTAAGAATCTGAGAACCTATGTATTGATATCTCTCTGCAAGTGAATCAAGAGGGTGTAAAGCGGCATAAACACAGCAGGGAAAAGCATCCAAGCCCCATTCTAAACATAAATTACTTTAAAAATCCCACAAAACAAAGACAGTGAAAGAGAGAGAAATTCTTACAAAATCCCTTCAGGGTCTCTGATGCAACCTGGATTGACCATATCTAGACGCACAGCTGGATGAGACATAAGGCTGGACACTCTTGGGGCTGAGAGGATTGGTGAGGTTGGGTGAGGAAACGCAGATAATTTAAAGTAATACCGCGGTGTACCCACCCCATGGGTCTCAAATCTCCAGGTACAAGGGCATCTTCCTACATCAAAACATGCATGGGAAACCCAGAAGATGGTATGCCGTGAGATCGGGAAAGGTTTCTAAAACGCACCTCATTTCTCCTCTCCTTGTGCTCGGGTTCGCCATTCCAGCCGCTTTTCTAACCATCTCCCTACTTGGAGAATCAGCACCTTTAACCTCCTGTTTCGTACAGGTTGCAATTTGTCCTGAGGATGAACGGGAAGACGGGGAACCAACGAGAGGCTAGCCCTAGGTGTTGGGACAGGCACAGGTCACTCCATTTTCCCATCAGGAAGAAGAATGAACCACAGGCTCAGCCTGCCCCCCAGAACCAAAATAGGGCCTGAAGCAATCCTGCGCTTTTGCGGCCAGCTCCCAAAAAAGCGAGTAGACAAATGGAGCTCAGGGGCACTGCAATTCACAAACGTGCAGAGTTATAAATGATAACTCTCATCCACAAATATATTGAGGGAAGGTAACGAAGAGGATTTGAAAGTAAGGCAGATTTGCAGGAAACATTTCAGGAGGTAGATTCGACTCGCCTTTAAAGCACCTGAAAAGCGGCAAAACGTTGACAATGATGCCCTTGGCCAAAAAGGGCGTATGCGTTTTTTCCTGAATATATTCAGGAAAAAACGCATACGCCCTTTTTGGCCAACCAAGCAAGCCGGAAGGGAAATCAGCGCTACAAAGAAGTCTCGCTTGCCCTCGGTCCAAAGGGACATGCAGAAAAAGGTGTAAAAACCAGAAAAGCAGGACAGGCCATGGAGACATGGGAGCCTTACTACGCTGATGGGCGGGATGTAAATTGCCAACAACCACTCTGGAGAAATGTACGGTGTGTCCTGAAACAAGTAATAGACACAGCTTAGAGAGCATAGGGCACTTCAAGTCATGGGCGTATAAATTGGGAAAACTAAAAATCAACAAGACACAGGCACCCCAAACTTTACGGCTGCTCTGTTTCCAAGAACCTCCACTTCGGTACACCTTCAATATCCCAGGAAAGAGAAAAATGGATAAAGAAATGGTGGTACTTGGCACAATGGAATATCACTCAGCCATGAAATCAATGTCAAAAGGCTAGTTAGCAGCATGATGAGTGGATTTAGCTACGATGATTCTAAGTGAAATAAGTCACACAGAAAAAGACACTTATCCTAAGATATCGCTTATAGAGGGAATGTCAATATCACTACACTTGAACTGAATTACAAAACAGAACAGAGTCGCACCTTTAGAAGACACACTATGGCTGCTTAACGGGAAAGGTGAGGTGGGGTGATGCATAAAACAAGGGTTTGAAATTAGCTCGGACACCGCTCCATAAGCCAAATATGTAATAGACAAGGCCTACTCCCTGTTCAGTGAACTGGACTCAACACCCCGTAATCACCGCACAAGAATATATCAGACTAGTAGGAATCTGAAAACCTATGTATTGATATCTCTCTGCAAGTGAATCAAGAGGGTGTAAAGCGGCATAAACACAGCAGGGAAAAGCAGCCACGCCCCATTCTATACATAATTTACTTAAAAAAACCCACAAAACAAAGACAGTGAAAGAGAGAGAAATTCTCACAAAATCCGTTCAGGGTCTGTGATGCAACCTGTATTGACCATATCTAGACGCACAGCTGGATGAGACATAAGGCTGGACACTCTTGGGGCTGAGAGGATTGGTGAGGTTCGGTGAGCAAACGCAGATAGTTTAAAGTAATACCGCGGGGTACCCACCCCATGGGTCTGAAATCTCCAGGTACAAGGGCATCTTCCTACATCAAAACATGCATGGGAAACCCAGAAGATGGTATGCCGTGAGATCGGGAAAGGTTTCTAAAACGCACCTCATTTCTCCTCTCCTTGTGCTCGGGTTCGCCATTCCAGCCGCTTGACTAACCATCTCCCTACTTGGAGAATCAGCACCTTTAACCTCCTGTTTCGTACAGGTTGCAATTTGTCCTGAGGATGAACGGGAAGACGGGGAACCAACGAGAGACTAGCCCTAGGTGTTGGGACAGGCACAGGTCACTCCATTTTCCCATCACGAAGAAGAATGAACCACAGGCTCAGCCTGCCCCCCAGAACCAAAATAGGGCCTGAAGCAATCCTGAGCTTTTGCGGCCAGCTCCCAAAAAAGCGAGTAGACAAATGGAGCTCAGGGGCACTGCAATTCACAAACGTGCAGAGTTATAAATGATAACTCTCATCCACAAATATATTGAGGGAAGGCAACGAAGAGGATTTGAAAGCAAGGCAGATTTTTAGGAAACAGATTTCAGGAGGTAGATACGACACTCCTTTAAAGCACATGAAAAGCGGCAAAACGTTGACAATGATGCCCTTGGCCAAAAAGGGCGTATGCGTTTTTTCCTGAATATATTCAGGAAAAAACGCATACGCCCTTTTTGGCCAACCAAGCAAGCCGGAAGGGAAATCAGCGCTACAAAGAAGTCTCGCGTGCCCTCGGTCCAAAGGGACATGCAGAAAAAGGTGTAAAAACCAGAAAAGCAGGACAGGCCATGGAGACATGGGAGCCTTACTACGCTGATGGGCGGGATGTAAATTGCCAACAGCCACTCTGGAGAAATGTACGGTGTGTCCTGAAACAAGTAATAGACACAGCTTAGAGAGCATAGGGCACTTCAAGTCATGGGCGTATAAATTGGGAAAACTAAAAATCAACAAGACACAGGCACCCCAAACTTTACGGCTGCTCTGTTTCCAAGAACCTCCACTTCGGTACACCTTCAATATCCCAGGAAAGAGAAAAATGGATAAAGAAATGGTGGTACTTGGCACAATGGAATATCACTCAGCCATGAAATCAACGTCATAAGGCTAGTTAGCAGCATGATGAATGGATTTAGCAACGATGATTCTAAGTGAAATAAGTCACACAGAAAAAAACACTTATTCTAAGATATCGCTTATAGAGGGAATGTCAATATCGCTACACTTGAACTGAATTACAAAACAGAACAGAGTCACACCTTTAGAAGACACACTATGGTTGCTTAACGGGAAAGGTGAGGTGGGGTGATGCATAAAACAAGGGTTTGAAATTAGCTCGGACACCGCTCCATAAGCCAAATATGTAATAGACAAGGCCTACTCCCTGCTCAGTGAACTGGACTCAACACCCCGTAGTCCCCTCAGAAGAATATATCTGAGTAGTAAGAATCTGAGAACCTATGTATTGATATCTCTCTGCAAGTGAACCAAGAGGGTGTAAAGCGGCGTAAACACAGCAGGGAAAAGCAGCCAAACCCCATTCTAAACATAAATTACTTTAAAAAACTAACAAAACAAAGACAGTGAAAGAGAGAGAAATTCTTACAAAATCCCTTCAGGGTCTCTGATGCAACCTGGATTGACCATATCTAGACGCACAGCTGGATGAGACATAAGGCTGGACACTCTTGGGGCTGAGAGGATTGGTGAGGTTGGGTGAGCAAACGCAGATACTTTAAAGTAATACCACGGTGTACCCACCCCATGGGTCTGAAATCTCCAGGTACAAGGGCATCTTCCTACATCAAAACATGCATGGGAAACCCAGAAGATGGTATGCCGTGAGATCGGGAAAGGTTTCTAAAACGCACCTCATTTCTCCTCTCCTTGTGCTCGGGTTCGCCATTCCAGCCGCTTGACTAACCATCTCCCTACTTGGAGAATCAGCACCTTTAACCTCCTGTTTCGTACAGGTTGCAATTTGTCCTGAGGATGAACGGGAAGACGGGGAACCAACGAGAGACTAGCCCTAGGTGTTGGGACAGGCACAGGTCACTCCATTTTCCCATCACGAAGAAGAATGAACCACAGGCTCAGCCTGACCCCAGAACCAAAATAGGGCCTGAAGCAATCCTGAGCGTTTGCGGCCAGCTCCCAAAAAAGCGAGTAGACAAATGGAGCTCAGGGGCACTGCAATTCACAAACGTGCAGAGTTATAAATGATAACTCTCGTCCACAAATATATTGAGGGAAGGCAACGAAGAGGATTTGAAAGCAAGGCAGATTTGCAGGAAACAGATTTCAGGAGGTAGATTCGACTCGCCTTTAAAGCACATGAAAAGCGGCAAAACGTTGACAATGATGCCCTTGGCCAAAAAGGGCGTATGCGTTTTTTCCTGAATATATTCCGGAAAAAACGCATACGCCCTTTTTGGCCAACCAAGCAAGCCGGAAGGGAAATCAGCGCTACAAAGAAGTCTCGCTTGCCCTCGGTCCAAAGGGACATGCAGAAAAAGGTGTAAAAACCAGAAAAGCAGGACAGGCCATGGAGACATGGGAGCCTTACTACGCTGATGGGCGGGATGTAAATTGCCAACAGCCACTCTGGAGAAATGTACGGTGTGTCCTGAAACAAGTAATAGACACAGCTTAGAGAGCATAGGGCACTTCAAGTCATGGGCGTATAAATTGGGAAAACTAAATTCAACAAGACACAGGCACCCCAAACTTTACGGCTGCTCTGTTTCCAAGAACCTCCACTTCGGTACACCTTCAATATCCCAGGAAAGGGAAAAATGGATAAAGAAATGGTGGTACTTGGCACAATGGAATATCACTCAGCCATGAAATCAACGTCATAAGGCTAGTTAGCAGCATGATGAGTGGATTTAGCAACAATGATTCTAAGTGAAATAAGTCACACAGAAAAAAACACGTATCCTAAGATATCGCTTATAGAGGGAATGTCAATATCGCTACACTTGAACTGAATTACAAAACAGAACAGAGTCACACCTTTATAAGACACACTATGGCTGCTTAACGGGAAAGGTGAGGTGGGGTGATGCATAAAACAAGGGTTTGAAATTAGCTCAGACACCGCTCCATAAGCCAAATATGTAATAGACAAGGCCTACTCCCTGCTCACTGAACTGGACTCAACACCCCGTAGTCACCGCACAAGAATATATCTGACTAGTAAGAATCTGAGAACCTATGTATTGATATCTCTCTGCAAGTGAATCAAGAGGGTGTAAAGCGGCATAAACACAGCAGGGAAAAGCATCCAAGCCCCATTCTAAACATAAATTACTTTAAAAATCCCACAAAACAAAGACAGTGAAAGAGAGAGAAATTCTTACAAAATCCCTTCAGGGTCTCTGATGCAACCTGGATTGACCATATCTAGACGCACAGCTGGATGAGACATAAGGCTGGACACTCTTGGGGCTGAGAGGATTGGTGAGGTTGGGTGAGCAAACGCAGATACTTTAAAGTAATACCGCGGAGTACCCACCCCATGGGTCTCAAATCTCCAGGTACAAGGGCATCTTCCTACATCAAAACATGCATGGGAAACCCAGAAGATGGTATGCCGTGAGATCGGGAAAGGTTTCTAAAACGCACCTCATTTCTCCTCTCCTTGTGCTCGGGTTCGCCATTCCAGCCGCTTTTCTAACCATCTCCCTACTTGGAGAATCAGCACCTTTAACCTCCTGTTACGTACAGGTTGCAATTTCTCCTGAGGATGAACGGGAAGACGGGGAACCAACGAGAGACTAGCCCTAGGTGTTGGGACAGGCACAGGTCACTCCATTTTCCCATCACGAAGAAGAATGAACCACAGGCTCAGCCTGCCCCCCAGAAGCAAAATAGGGCCTGAAGCAATCCTGAGCTTTTGCGGCCAGCTCCCAAAAAAGCGAGTAGACAAATGGAGCTCAGGGGCACTGCAATTCACAAACGTGCAGAGTTATAAATGATAACTCTCGTCCACAAATATATTGAGGGAAGGCAACGAAGAGGATTTGAAAGCAAGGCAGATTTGCAGGAAACAGATTTCAGGAGGTAGATTCGACTCGCCTTTAAAGCACATGAAAAGCGGCAAAACGTTGACAATGATGCCCTTGGCCAAAAAGGGCGTATGCGTTTTTTCCTGAATATATTCAGGAAAAAACGCATACGCCCTTTTTGGCCAACCAAGCAAGCCGGAAGGGAAATCAGCGCTACAAAGAAGTCTCGCTTGCCCTCTGTCCAAAGGGACATGCCGAAAAAGGTGTAAAAACCAGAAAAGCAGGACAGGCCATGGAGACATGGGAGCCTTACTACGCTGATGGGCGGGATGTAAATTGCCAACAGCCACTCTGGAGAAATGTACGGTGTGTCCTGAAACAAGTAATAGACACAGCTTAGAGAGCATAGGGCACTTCAAGTCATGGGCGTATAAATTGGGAAAACTAAAAATCAACAAGACACAGGCACCCCAAACTTTACGGCTGCTCTGTTTCCAAGAACCTCCACTTCGGTACACCTTCAATATCCCAGGAAAGAGAAAAATGGATAAAGAAATGGTGGTACTTGGCACAATGGAATATCACTCAGCCATGAAATCAATGTCAAAAGGCTAGTTAGCAGCATGATGAGTGGATTTAGCTACGATGATTCTAAGTGAAATAAGTCACACAGAAAAAGACACTTATCCTAAGATATCGCTTATAGAGGGAATGTCAATATCACTACACTTGAACTGAATTACAAAACAGAACAGAGTCACACCTTTAGAAGACACACTATGGCTGCTTAACGGGAAAGGTGAGGTGGGGTGATGCATAAAACAAGGGTTTGAAATTAGCTCGGACACCGCTCCATAAGCCAAATATGTAATAGACAAGGCCTACTCCCTGTTCAGTGAACTGGACTCAACACCCCGTAATCACCGCACAAGAATATATCAGACTAGTAGGAATCTGAAAACCTATGTATTGATATCTCTCTGCAAGTGAATCAAGAGGGTGTAAAGCGGCGTAAACACAGCAGGGAAAAGCAGCCACGCCCCATTCTATACATAAATTACTTTAAAAAACTAACAAAACAAAGACAGTGAAAGAGAGAGAAATTCTTACAAAATCCCTT
Source organism: Eubalaena glacialis (assembly GCF_028564815.1). Taxonomy (NCBI): domain Eukaryota; kingdom Metazoa; phylum Chordata; class Mammalia; order Artiodactyla; family Balaenidae; genus Eubalaena; species Eubalaena glacialis. Next base: position 175,187 of record NW_026871372.1, on the reverse strand, counting down.
CAGGGTCTCTGATGCAACCTGGATTGACCATATCTAGACGCACAGCTGGATGAGACATAAGGCTGGACACTCTTGGGGCTGAGAGGATTGGTGAGGTTGGGTGAGCAAACGCAGATACTTTAAAGTAATACCACGGTGTACCCACCCCATGGGTCTGAAATCTCCAGGTACAAGGGCATCTTCCTACATCAAAACATGCATGGGAAACCCAGAAGATGGTATGCCGTGAGATCGGGAAAGGTTTCTAAAACGCACCTCATTTCTCCTCTCCTTGTGCTCGGGTTCGCCATTCCAGCCGCTTGACTAACCATCTCCCTACTTGGAGAATCAGCACCTTTAACCTCCTGTTTCGTACAGGTTGCAATTTGTCCTGAGGATGAACGGGAAGACGGGGAACCAACGAGAGACTAGCCCTAGGTGTTGGGACAGGCACAGGTCACTCCATTTTCCCATCACGAAGAAGAATGAACCACAGGCTCAGCCTGACCCCAGAACCAAAATAGGGCCTGAAGCAATCCTGAGCGTTTGCGGCCAGCTCCCAAAAAAGCGAGTAGACAAATGGAGCTCAGGGGCACTGCAATTCACAAACGTGCAGAGTTATAAATGATAACTCTCGTCCACAAATATATTGAGGGAAGGCAACGAAGAGGATTTGAAAGCAAGGCAGATTTGCAGGAAACAGATTTCAGGAGGTAGATTCGACTCGCCTTTAAAGCACATGAAAAGCGGCAAAACGTTGACAATGATGCCCTTGGCCAAAAAGGGCGTATGCGTTTTTTCCTGAATATATTCCGGAAAAAACGCATACGCCCTTTTTGGCCAACCAAGCAAGCCGGAAGGGAAATCAGCGCTACAAAGAAGTCTCGCTTGCCCTCGGTCCAAAGGGACATGCAGAAAAAGGTGTAAAAACCAGAAAAGCAGGACAGGCCATGGAGACATGGGAGCCTTACTACGCTGATGGGCGGGATGTAAATTGCCAACAGCCACTCTGGAGAAATGTACGGTGTGTCCTGAAACAAGTAATAGACACAGCTTAGAGAGCATAGGGCACTTCAAGTCATGGGCGTATAAATTGGGAAAACTAAATTCAACAAGACACAGGCACCCCAAACTTTACGGCTGCTCTGTTTCCAAGAACCTCCACTTCGGTACACCTTCAATATCCCAGGAAAGGGAAAAATGGATAAAGAAATGGTGGTACTTGGCACAATGGAATATCACTCAGCCATGAAATCAACGTCATAAGGCTAGTTAGCAGCATGATGAGTGGATTTAGCAACAATGATTCTAAGTGAAATAAGTCACACAGAAAAAAACACGTATCCTAAGATATCGCTTATAGAGGGAATGTCAATATCGCTACACTTGAACTGAATTACAAAACAGAACAGAGTCACACCTTTATAAGACACACTATGGCTGCTTAACGGGAAAGGTGAGGTGGGGTGATGCATAAAACAAGGGTTTGAAATTAGCTCAGACACCGCTCCATAAGCCAAATATGTAATAGACAAGGCCTACTCCCTGCTCACTGAACTGGACTCAACACCCCGTAGTCACCGCACAAGAATATATCTGACTAGTAAGAATCTGAGAACCTATGTATTGATATCTCTCTGCAAGTGAATCAAGAGGGTGTAAAGCGGCATAAACACAGCAGGGAAAAGCATCCAAGCCCCATTCTAAACATAAATTACTTTAAAAATCCCACAAAACAAAGACAGTGAAAGAGAGAGAAATTCTTACAAAATCCCTTCAGGGTCTCTGATGCAACCTGGATTGACCATATCTAGACGCACAGCTGGATGAGACATAAGGCTGGACACTCTTGGGGCTGAGAGGATTGGTGAGGTTGGGTGAGCAAACGCAGATACTTTAAAGTAATACCGCGGAGTACCCACCCCATGGGTCTCAAATCTCCAGGTACAAGGGCATCTTCCTACATCAAAACATGCATGGGAAACCCAGAAGATGGTATGCCGTGAGATCGGGAAAGGTTTCTAAAACGCACCTCATTTCTCCTCTCCTTGTGCTCGGGTTCGCCATTCCAGCCGCTTTTCTAACCATCTCCCTACTTGGAGAATCAGCACCTTTAACCTCCTGTTACGTACAGGTTGCAATTTCTCCTGAGGATGAACGGGAAGACGGGGAACCAACGAGAGACTAGCCCTAGGTGTTGGGACAGGCACAGGTCACTCCATTTTCCCATCACGAAGAAGAATGAACCACAGGCTCAGCCTGCCCCCCAGAAGCAAAATAGGGCCTGAAGCAATCCTGAGCTTTTGCGGCCAGCTCCCAAAAAAGCGAGTAGACAAATGGAGCTCAGGGGCACTGCAATTCACAAACGTGCAGAGTTATAAATGATAACTCTCGTCCACAAATATATTGAGGGAAGGCAACGAAGAGGATTTGAAAGCAAGGCAGATTTGCAGGAAACAGATTTCAGGAGGTAGATTCGACTCGCCTTTAAAGCACATGAAAAGCGGCAAAACGTTGACAATGATGCCCTTGGCCAAAAAGGGCGTATGCGTTTTTTCCTGAATATATTCAGGAAAAAACGCATACGCCCTTTTTGGCCAACCAAGCAAGCCGGAAGGGAAATCAGCGCTACAAAGAAGTCTCGCTTGCCCTCTGTCCAAAGGGACATGCCGAAAAAGGTGTAAAAACCAGAAAAGCAGGACAGGCCATGGAGACATGGGAGCCTTACTACGCTGATGGGCGGGATGTAAATTGCCAACAGCCACTCTGGAGAAATGTACGGTGTGTCCTGAAACAAGTAATAGACACAGCTTAGAGAGCATAGGGCACTTCAAGTCATGGGCGTATAAATTGGGAAAACTAAAAATCAACAAGACACAGGCACCCCAAACTTTACGGCTGCTCTGTTTCCAAGAACCTCCACTTCGGTACACCTTCAATATCCCAGGAAAGAGAAAAATGGATAAAGAAATGGTGGTACTTGGCACAATGGAATATCACTCAGCCATGAAATCAATGTCAAAAGGCTAGTTAGCAGCATGATGAGTGGATTTAGCTACGATGATTCTAAGTGAAATAAGTCACACAGAAAAAGACACTTATCCTAAGATATCGCTTATAGAGGGAATGTCAATATCACTACACTTGAACTGAATTACAAAACAGAACAGAGTCACACCTTTAGAAGACACACTATGGCTGCTTAACGGGAAAGGTGAGGTGGGGTGATGCATAAAACAAGGGTTTGAAATTAGCTCGGACACCGCTCCATAAGCCAAATATGTAATAGACAAGGCCTACTCCCTGTTCAGTGAACTGGACTCAACACCCCGTAATCACCGCACAAGAATATATCAGACTAGTAGGAATCTGAAAACCTATGTATTGATATCTCTCTGCAAGTGAATCAAGAGGGTGTAAAGCGGCGTAAACACAGCAGGGAAAAGCAGCCACGCCCCATTCTATACATAAATTACTTTAAAAAACTAACAAAACAAAGACAGTGAAAGAGAGAGAAATTCTTACAAAATCCCTTCAGGGTCTCTGATGCAACCTGGATTGACCATATCTAGACGCACAGCTGGATGAGACATAAGGCTGGACACTCTTGGGGCTGAGAGGATTGGTGAGGTTGGGTGAGCAAACGCAGATACTTTAAAGTAATACCACGGTGTACCCACCCCATGGGTCTGAAATCTCCAGGTACAAGGGCATCTTCCTACATCAAAACATGCATGGGAAACCCAGAAGATGGTATGCCGTGAGATCGGGAAAGGTTTCTAAAACGCACCTCATTTCTCCTCTCCTTGTGCTCGGGTTCGCCATTCCAGCCGCTTGACTAACCATCTCCCTACTTGGAGAATCAGCACCTTTAACCTCCTGTTTCGTACAGGTTGCAATTTGTCCTGAGGATGAACGGGAAGACGGGGAACCAACGAGAGACTAGCCCTAGGTGTTGGGACAGGCACAGGTCACTCCATTTTCCCATCACGAAGAAGAATGAACCACAGGCTCAGCCTGACCCCAGAACCAAAATAGGGCCTGAAGCAATCCTGAGCGTTTGCGGCCAGCTCCCAAAAAAGCGAGTAGACAAATGGAGCTCAGGGGCACTGCAATTCACAAACGTGCAGAGTTATAAATGATAACTCTCGTCCACAAATATATTGAGGGAAGGCAACGAAGAGGATTTGAAAGCAAGGCAGATTTGCAGGAAACAGATTTCAGGAGGTAGATTCGACTCGCCTTTAAAGCACATGAAAAGCAGCAAAACGTTGACAATGATGCCCTTGGCCAAAAAGGGCGTATGCGTTTTTTCCTGAATATATTCCGGAAAAAACGCATACGCCCTTTTTGGCCAACCAAGCAAGCCGGAAGGGAAATCAGCGCTACAAAGAAGTCTCGCTTGCCCTCGGTCCAAAGGGACATGCAGAAAAAGGTGTAAAAACCAGAAAAGCAGGACAGGCCATGGAGACATGGGAGCCTTACTACGCTGATGGGCGGGATGTAAATTGCCAACAGCCACTCTGGAGAAATGTACGGTGTGTCCTGAAACAAGTAATAGACACAGCTTAGAGAGCATAGGGCACTTCAAGTCATGGGCGTATAAATTGGGAAAACTAAATTCAACAAGACACAGGCACCCCAAACTTTACGGCTGCTCTGTTTCCAAGAACCTCCACTTCGGTACACCTTCAATATCCCAGGAAAGGGAAAAATGGATAAAGAAATGGTGGTACTTGGCACAATGGAATATCACTCAGCCATGAAATCAACGTCATAAGGCTAGTTAGCAGCATGATGAGTGGATTTAGCAACAATGATTCTAAGTGAAATAAGTCACACAGAAAAAAACACGTATCCTAAGATATCGCTTATAGAGGGAATGTCAATATCGCTACACTTGAACTGAATTACAAAACAGAACAGAGTCACACCTTTATAAGACACACTATGGCTGCTTAACGGGAAAGGTGAGGTGGGGTGATGCATAAAACAAGGGTTTGAAATTAGCTCAGACACCGCTCCATAAGCCAAATATGTAATAGACAAGGCCTACTCCCTGCTCACTGAACTGGACTCAACACCCCGTAGTCACCGCACAAGAATATATCTGACTAGTAAGAATCTGAGAACCTATGTATTGATATCTCTCTGCAAGTGAATCAAGAGGGTGTAAAGCGGCATAAACACAGCAGGGAAAAGCATCCAAGCCCCATTCTAAACATAAATTACTTTAAAAATCCCACAAAACAAAGACAGTGAAAGAGAGAGAAATTCTTACAAAATCCCTTCAGGGTCTCTGATGCAACCTGGATTGACCATATCTAGACGCACAGCTGGATGAGACATAAGGCTGGACACTCTTGGGGCTGAGAGGATTGGTGAGGTTGGGTGAGCAAACGCAGATACTTTAAAGTAATACCGCGGAGTACCCACCCCATGGGTCTCAAGTCTCCAGGTACAAGGGCATCTTCCTACATCAAAACATGCATGGGAAACCCAGAAGATGGTATGCCGTGAGATCGGGAAAGGTTTCTAAAACGCACCTCATTTCTCCTCTCCTTGTGCTCGGGTTCGCCATTCCAGCCGCTTTTCTAACCATCTCCCTACTTGGAGAATCAGCACCTTTAACCTCCTGTTACGTACAGGTTGCAATTTGTCCTGAGGATGAACGGGAAGACGGGGAACCAACGAGAGACTAGCCCTAGGTGTTGGGACAGGCACAGGTCACTCCATTTTCCCATCACGAAGAAGAATGAACCACAGGCTCAGCCTGCCCCCCAGAAGCAAAATAGGGCCTGAAGCAATCCTGAGCTTTTGCGGCCAGCTCCCAAAAAAGCGAGTAGACAAATGGAGCTCAGGGGCACTGCAATTCACAAACGTGCAGAGTTATAAATGATAACTCTCGTCCACAAATATATTGAGGGAAGGCAACGAAGAGGATTTGAAAGCAAGGCAGATTTGCAGGAAACAGATTTCAGGAGGTAGATTCGACTCGCCTTTAAAGCACATGAAAAGCGGCAAAACGTTGACAATGATGCCCTTGGCCAAAAAGGGCGTATGCGTTTTTTCCTGAATATATTCAGGAAAAAACGCATACGCCCTTTTTGGCCAACCAAGCAAGCCGGAAGGGAAATCAGCGCTACAAAGAAGTCTCGCTTGCCCTCTGTCCAAAGGGACATGCCGAAAAAGGTGTAAAAACCAGAAAAGCAGGACAGGCCATGGAGACATGGGAGCCTTACTACGCTGATGGGCGGGATGTAAATTGCCAACAGCCACTCTGGAGAAATGTACGGTGTGTCCTGAAACAAGTAATAGACACAGCTTAGAGAGCATAGGGCACTTCAAGTCATGGGCGTATAAATTGGGAAAACTAAAAATCAACAAGACACAGGCACCCCAAACTTTACGGCTGCTCTGTTTCCAAGAACCTCCACTTCGGTACACCTTCAATATCCCAGGAAAGAGAAAAATGGATAAAGAAATGGTGGTACTTGGCACAATGGAATATCACTCAGCCATGAAATCAATGTCAAAAGGCTAGTTAGCAGCATGATGAGTGGATTTAGCTACGATGATTCTAAGTGAAATAAGTCACACAGAAAAAGACACTTATCCTAAGATATCGCTTATAGAGGGAATGTCAATATCACTACACTTGAACTGAATTACAAAACAGAACAGAGTCACACCTTTAGAAGACACACTATGGCTGCTTAACGGGAAAGGTGAGGTGGGGTGATGCATAAAACAAGGGTTTGAAATTAGCTCGGACACCGCTCCATAAGCCAAATATGTAATAGACAAGGCCTACTCCCTGTTCAGTGAACTGGACTCAACACCCCGTAATCACCGCACAAGAATATATCAGACTAGTAGGAATCTGAAAACCTATGTATTGATATCTCTCTGCAAGTGAATCAAGAGGGTGTAAAGCGGCGTAAACACAGCAGGGAAAAGCAGCCACGCCCCATTCTATACATAAATTACTTTAAAAAACTAACAAAACAAAGACAGTGAAAGAGAGAGAAATTCTTACAAAATCCCTTCAGGGTCTCTGATGCAACCTGGATTGACCATATCTAGACGCACAGCTGGATGAGACATAAGGCTGGACACTCTTGGGGCTGAGAGGATTGGTGAGGTTGGGTGAGCAAACGCAGATACTTTAAAGTAATACCGCGGTGTACCCACCCCATGGGTCTGAAATCTCCAGGTACAAGGGCATCTTCCTACATCAAAACATGCATGGGAAACCCAGAAGATGGTATGCCATGAGATCGGGAAAGGTTTCTAAAACGCACCTCATTTCTCCTCTCCTTGTGCTCGGGTTCGCCATTCCAGCCGCTTGACTAACCATCTCCCTACTTGGAGAATCAGCACCTTTAACCTCCTGTTTCGTACAGGTTGCAATTTGTCCTGAGGATGAACGGGAAGACGGGGAACCAACGAGAGACTAGCCCTAGGTGTTGGGACAGGCACAGGTCACTCCATTTTCCCAACACGAAGAAGAATGAACTACAGGCTCAGCCTGACCCCAGAACCAAAATAGGGCCTGAAGCAATCCTGAGCGTTTGCGGCCAGCTCCCAAAAAAGCGAGTAGACAAATGGAGCTCAGGGGCACTGCAATTCACAAACGTGCAGAGTTATAAATGATAACTCTCGTCCACAAATATATTGAGGGAAGGCAACGAAGAGGATTTGAAAGCAAGGCAGATTTGCAGGAAACAGATTTCAGTAGGTAGATTCGACTCGCCTTTAAAGCACATGAAAAGCAGCAAAACGTTGACAATGATGCCCTTGGCCAAAAAGGGCGTATGCGTTTTTTCCTGAATATATTCCGGAAAAAACGCATACGCCCTTTTTGGCCAACCAAGCAAGCCGGAAGGGAAATCAGCGCTACAAAGAAGTCTCGCTTGCCCTCGGTCCAAAGGGACATGCAGAAAAAGGTGTAAAAACCAGAAAAGCAGGACAGGCCATGGAGACATGGGAGCCTTACTACGCTGATGGGCGGGATGTAAATTGCCAACAGCCACTCTGGAGAAATGTACGGTGTGTCCTGAAACAAGTAATAGACACAGCTTAGAGAGCATAGGGCACTTCAAGTCATGGGCGTATAAATTGGGAAAACTAAAATTCAACAAGACACAGGCACCCCAAACTTTACGGCTGCTCTGTTTCCAAGAACCTCCACTTCGGTACACCTTCAATATCCCAGGAAAGGGAAAAATGGATAAAGAAATGGTGGTACTTGGCACAATGGAATATCACTCAGCCATGAAATCAACGTCATAAGGCTAGTTAGCAGCATGATGAGTGGATTTAGCAACAATGATTCTAAGTGAAATAAGTCACACAGAAAAAAACACGTATCCTAAGATATCGCTTATAGAGGGAATGTCAATATCGCTACACTTGAACTGAATTACAAAACAGAACAGAGTCACACCTTTATAAGACACACTATGGCTGCTTAACGGGAAAGGTGAGGTGGGGTGATGCATAAAACAAGGGTTTGAAATTAGCTCAGACACCGCTCCATAAGCCAAATATGTAATAGACAAGGCCTACTCCCTGCTCACTGAACTGGACTCAACACCCCGTAGTCACCGCACAAGAATATATCTGACTAGTAAGAATCTGAGAACCTATGTATTGATATCTCTCTGCAAGTGAATCAAGAGGGTGTAAAGCGGCATAAACACAGCAGGGAAAAGCATCCAAGCCCCATTCTAAACATAAATTACTTTAAAAATCCCACAAAACAAAGACAGTGAAAGAGAGAGAAATTCTTACAAAATCCCTTCAGGGTCTCTGATGCAACCTGGATTGACCATATCTAGACGCACAGCTGGATGAGACATAAGGCTGGACACTCTTGGGGCTGAGAGGATTGGTGAGGTTGGGTGAGCAAACGCAGATACTTTAAAGTAATACCGCGGTGTACCCACCCCATGGGTCTCAAGTCTCCAGGTACAAGGGCATCTTCCTACATCAAAACATGCATGGGAAACCCAGAAGATGGTATGCCGTGAGATCGGGAAAGGTTTCTAAAACGCACCTCATTTCTCCTCTCCTTGTGCTCGGGTTCGCCATTCCAGCCGCTTTTCTAACCATCTCCCTACTTGGAGAATCAGCACCTTTAACCTCCTGTTACGTACAGGTTGCAATTTGTCCTGAGGATGAACGGGAAGACGGGGAACCAACGAGAGACTAGCCCTAGGTGTTGGGACAGGCACAGGTCACTCCATTTTCCCATCACGAAGAAGAATGAACCACAGGCTCAGCCTGCCCCCCAGAACCAAAATAGGGCCTGAAGCAATCCTGAGCTTTTGCGGCCAGCTCCCAAAAAAGCGAGTAGACAAATGGAGCTCAGGGGCACTGCAATTCACAAACGTGCAGAGTTATAAATGATAACTCTCGTCCACAAATATATTGAGGGAAGGCAACGAAGAGGATTTGAAAGCAAGGCAGATTTGCAGGAAACAGATTTCAGGAGGTAGATTCGACTCGCCTTTAAAGCACATGAAAAGCGGCAAAACGTTGACAATGATGCCCTTGGCCAAAAAGGGCGTATGCGTTTTTTCCTGAATATATTCAGGAAAAAACGCATACGCCCTTTTTGGCCAACCAAGCAAGCCAGAAGGGAAATCAGCGCTACAAAGAAGTCTCGCTTGCCCTCTGTCCAAAGGGACATGCCGAAAAAGGTGTAAAAACCAGAAAAGCAGGACAGGCCATGGAGACATGGGAGCCTTACTACGCTGATGGGCGGGATGTAAATTGCCAACAGCCACTCTGGAGAAATGTACGGTGTGTCCTGAAACAAGTAATAGACACAGCTTAGAGAGCATAGGGCACTTCAAGTCATGGGCGTATAAATTGGGAAAACTAAAAATCAACAAGACACAGGCACCCCAAACTTTACGGCTGCTCTGTTTCCAAGAACCTCCACTTCGGTACACCTTCAATATCCCAGGAAAGAGAAAAATGGATAAAGAAATGGTGGTACTTGGCACAATGGAATATCACTCAGCCATGAAATCAACGTCATAAGGCTAGTTAGCAGCATGATGAATGGATTTAGCAACGATGATTCTAAGTGAAATAAGTCACACAGAAAAAAACACTTATCCTAAGATATCGCTTATAGAGGGAATGTCAATATCGCTACACTTGAACTGAATTACAAAACAGAACAGAGTCACACCTTTAGAAGACACACTATGGCTGCTTAACGGGAAAGGTGAGGTGGGGTGATGCATAAAACAAGGGTTTGAAATTAGCTCGGACACCGCTCCATAAGCCAAATATGTAATAGACAAGGCCTACTCCCTGCTCAGTGAACTGGACTCAACACCCCGTAGTCACCGCACAAGAATATATCTGACTAGTAAGAATCTGAGAACCTATGTATTGATATCTCTCTGCAAGTGAATCAAGAGGGTGTAAAGCGGCATAAACACAGCAGGGAAAAGCAGCCATGCCCCATTCTAAACATAAATTACTTTAAAAATCCCACAAAACAAAGACAGTGAAAGAGAGAGAAATTCTTACAAAATCCCTTCAGGGTCTCTGATGCAACCTGGATTGACCATATCTAGACGCACAGCTGGATGAGACATAAGGGTGGACACTCTTGGGGCTGAGAGGATTGGTGAGGTTGGGTGAGGAAACGCAGATACTTTAAAGTAATACCGCGGTGTACCCACCCCATGGGTCTCAAATCTCCAGGTACAAGGGCATCTTCCTACATCAAAACATGCATGGGAAACCCAGAAGATGGTATGCCGTGAGATCGGGAAAGGTTTCTAAAACGCACCTCATTTCTCCTCTCCTTGTGCTCGGGTTTGCCATTCCAGCCGCTTTTCTAACCATCTCCCTACTTGGAGAATCAGCACCTTTAACCTCCTGTTTCGCACAGGTTGCAATTTGTCCTGAGGATGAACGGGAAGACGGGGAACCAACGAGAGACTAGCCCTAGGTGTTGGGACAGGCACAGGTCACTCCATTTTCCCATCAGGAAGAAGAATGAACCACAGGCTCAGCCTGCCCCCCAGAACCAAAATAGGGCCTGAAGCAATCCTGAGCTTTTGCGGCCAGCTCCCAAAAAAGCGAGTAGACAAATGGAGCTCAGGGGCACTGCAATTCACAAACGTGCAGAGTTATAAATGATAACTCTCATCCACAAATATATTGAGGGAAGGTAACGAAGAGGATTTGAATGCAAGGCAGATTTGCAGGAAACATTTCAGGAGGTAGATTCGACTCACCTTTAAAGCACCTGAAAAGCGGCAAAACGTTGACAATGATGCCCTTGGCCAAAAAGGGCGTATGCGTTTTTTCCTGAATATATTCCGGAAAAAACGCATACGCCCTTTTTGGCCAACCAAGCAAGCCGGAAGGGAAATCAGCGCTACAAAGAATTCTCGCTTGCCCTCGGTCCAAAGGGACATGCAGAAAAAGGTGTAAAAACCAGAAAAGCAGGACAGGCCATGGAGACATGCGAGCCTTACTACGCTGATGGGCGGGATGTAAATTGCCAACAGCCACTCTGGAGAAATGTACGGTGTGTCCTGAAACAAGTAATAGACACAGCTTAGAGAGCATAGGGCACTTCAAGTCATGGGCGTATAATTTGGGAAAACTGAAAATCAACAAGACACAGGCACCCCAAACTTTACGGCTGCTCTGTTTCCAAGAATCTCCACTTCGGTACACCTTCAATATCCCAGGAAAGAGAAAAATGGATAAAGAAATGATGGTACTTGGCACAATGTTATATCACTCAGCCATGAAATCAATGTCAAAAGGCTAGTTAGCAGCATGATGAGTGGATTTAGCTACGATGATTCTAAGTGAAATAAGTCACACAGAAAAAGACACTTATCCTAAGATATCGCTTATAGAGGGAATGTCAATATCACTACACTTGAACTGAATTACAAAACAGAACAGAGTCGCACCTTTAGAAGACACACTATGGCTGCTTAACGGGAAAGGTGAGGTGGGGTGATGCATAAAACAAGGGTTTGAAATTAGCTCGGACACCGCTCCATAAGCCAAATATGTAATAGATAAGGCCTACTCCCTGTTCAGTGAACTGGACTCAACACCCCCTCTTCACCGCACAAGAATATATCAGACTAGTAGGAATCTGAAAACCTATGTATTGATATCTCTCTGCAAGTGAATCAAGAGGGTGTAAAGCGGCATAAACACAGCAGGAAAAAACAGCCACGCCCCATTCTATACATAAATTACTTAAAAAAACCCACAAAACAAAGACAGTGAAAGAGAGAGAAATTCTTACAAAATCCGTTCAGGGTGTGTGATGCAACCTGGATTGACCATATCTAGACGCACAGCTGGATGAGACATAAGGCTGGACACTCTTGGGGCTGAGAGGATTGGTGAGGTTCGGTGAGCAAACGCAGATAGTTTAAATTAATACCGTGGGGTACCCACCCCATGGGTCTGAAATCTCCAGGTACAAGGGCATCTTCCTACATCAAAACATGCATGGGAAACCCAGAAGATGGTATGCTGTGAGATCGGGAAAGGTTTCTAAAACGCACCTCATTTCTCCTCTCCTTGTGCTCGGGTTCGCCATTCCAGCCGCTTGACTAACCATCTCCCTACTTGGAGAATCAGCACCTTTAACCTCCTGTTTCATACAGGTTGCAATTTGTCCTGAGGATGAACGGGAAGACGGGGAACCAACGAGAGACTAGCCCTAGGTGTTGGGACAGGCACAGGTCACTCCATTTTCCCATCAGGAAGAAGAATGAACCACAGGCTCAGCCTGCCCCCCAGAACCAAAATAGGGCCTGAAGCAATCCTGAGCTTTTGCGGCCAGCTCCCAAAAAAGCGAGTAGACAAATGGAGCTCAGGGGCACTGCAATTCACAAACGTGCAGAGTTATAAATGATAACTCTCGTCCACAAATATATTGAGGGAAGGCAACGAAGAGGATTTGAAAGCAAGGCAGATTTGCAGGAAACAGATTTCAGGAGGTAGATTCGACACTCCTTTAAAGCACATGAAAAGCGGCAAAACGTTGACAATGATGCCCTTGGCCAAAAAGGGCGTATGCGTTTTTTCCTGAATATATTCAGGAAAAAACGCATACGCCCTTTTTGACCAACCAAGCAAGCCGGAAGGGAAATCAGCGCTACAAAGAAGTCTCGCGTGCCCTCGGTCCAAAGGGACATGCAGAAAAAGGTGTAAAAACCAGAAAAGCAGGACAGGCCATGGAGACATGGGAGCCTTACTACGCTGATGGGCGGGATGTAAATTGCCAACAGCCACTCTGGAGAAATGTACGGTGTGTCCTGAAACAAGTAATAGACACAGCTTAGAGAGCATAGGGCACTTCAAGTCATGGGCGTATAAATTGGGAAAACTAAAAATCAACAAGACACAGGCACCCCAAACTTTACGGCTGCTCTGTTTCCAAGAACCTCCACTTCGGTACACCTTCAATATCCCAGGAAAGAGAAAAATGGATAAAGAAATGGTGGTACTTGCCACAATGGAATATCACTCAGCCATGAAATCAACGTCATAAGGCTAGTTAGCAGCATGATGAATGGATTTAGCAACGATGATTCTAAGTGAAATAAGTCACACAGAAAAAAACACTTATTCTAAGATATCGCTTATAGAGGGAATGTCAATATCGCTACACTTGAACTTAATTACAAAACAGAACAGAGTCACACCTTTAGAAGACACACTATGGCTGCTTAACGGGAAAGGTGAGGTGGGGTGATGCATAAAACAAGGGTTTGAAATTAGCTCGGACACCGCTCCATAAGCCAAATATGTAATAGACAAGGCCTACTCCCTGCTCAGTGAACTGGACTCAACACCCCGTAGTCCCCTCAGAAGAATATATCTGAGTAGTAAGAATCTGAGAACCTATGTATTGATATCTCTCTGCAAGTGAACCAAGAGGGTGTAAAGCGGCGTAAACACAGCAGGGAAAAGCAGCCAAACCCCATTCTAAACATAAATTACTTTAAAAAACTAACAAAACAAAGACAGTGAAAGAGAGAGAAATTCTTACAAAATCCCTTCAGGGTCTCTGATGCAACCTGGATTGACCATATCTAGACGCACAGCTGGATGAGACATAAGGCTGGACACTCTTGGGGCTGAGAGGATTGGTGAGGTTGGGTGAGCAAACGCAGATACTTTAAAGTAATACCACGGTGTACCCACCCCATGGGTCTGAAATCTCCAGGTACAAGGGCATCTTCCTACATCAAAACATGCATGGGAAACCCAGAAGATGGTATGCCGTGAGATCGGGAAAGGTTTCTAAAATGCACCTCATTTCTCCTCTCCTTGTGCTCGGGTTCGCCATTCCAGCCGCTTGACTAACCATCTCCCTACTTGGAGAATCAGCACCTTTAACCTCCTGTTTCGTACAGGTTGCAATTTGTCCTGAGGATGAACGGGAAGACGGGGAACCAACGAGAGACTAGCCCTAGGTGTTGGGACAGGCACAGGTCACTCCATTTTCCCATCACGAAGAAGAATGAACCACAGGCTCAGCCTGACCCCAGAACCAAAATAGAGCCTGAAGCAATCCTGAGCTTTTGCGGCCAGCTCCCAAAAAAGCGAGTAGACAAATGGAGCTCAGGGGCACTGCAATTCACAAACGTGCAGAGTTATAAATGATAACTCTCGTCCACAAATATATTGAGGGAAGGCAACGAAGAGGATTTGAAAGCAAGGCAGATTTGCAGGAAACAGATTTCAGGAGGTAGATTCGACTCGCCTTTAAAGCACATGAAAAGCAGCAAAACGTTGACAATGATGCCCTTGGCCAAAAAGGGCGTATGCGTTTTTTCCTGAATATATTCCTGAAAAAACGCATACGCCCTTTTTGGCCAACCAAGCAAGCCGGAAGGGAAATCAGCGCTACAAAGAAGTCTCGCTTGCCCTCGGTCCAAAGGGACATGCAGAAAAAGGTGTAAAAACCAGAAAAGCAGGACAGGCCATGGAGACATGGGAGCCTTACTACGCTGATGGGCAGGATGTAAATTGACAACAGCCACTCTGGAGAAATGTACGGTGTGTCCTGAAACAAGTAATAGACACAGCTTAGAGAGCATAGGGCACTTCAAGTCATGGGCGTATAAATTGGGAAAACTAAATTCAACAAGACACAGGCACCCCAAACTTTACGGCTGCTCTGTTTCCAAGAACCTCCACTTCGGTACACCTTCAATATCCCAGGAAAGAGAAAAATGGATAAAGAAATGGTGGTACTTGGCACAATGGAATATCACTCAGCCATGAAATCAACGTCATAAGGCTAGTTAGCAGCATGATGAGTGGATTTAGCAACAATGATTCTAAGTGAAATAAGTCACACAGGAAAAAACACGTATCCTAAGATGTCGCTTATAGAGGGAATGTCAATATCGCTACACTTGAACTGAATTACAAAACAGAACAGAGTCACACCTTTGTAAGACACACTATGGCTGCTTAACGGGAAAGGTGAGGTGGGGTGATGCATAAAACAAGGGTTTGAAATTAGCTCAGACACCGCTCCATAAGCCAAATATGTAATAGACAAGGCCTACTCCCTGCTCAGTGAACTGGACTCAACACCCCGTAGTCACCGCACAAGAATATATCTGACTAGTAAGAATCTGAGAACCTATGTATTGATATCTCTCTGCAAGTGAATCAAGAGGGTGTAAAGCGGCATAAACACAGCAGGGAAAAGTATCCAAGCCCCATTCTAAACATAAATTACTTTAAAAATCCCACAAAACAAAGACAGTGAAAGAGAGAGAAATTCTTACAAAATCCCTTCAGGGTCTCTGATGCAACCTGGATTGACCATATCTAGACGCACAGCTGGATGAGACATAAGGCTGGACACTCTTGGGGCTGAGAGGATTGGTGAGGTTGGGTGAGCAAACGCAGATACTTTAAAGTAATACCGCGGTGTACCCACCACATGGGTCTCAAATCTCCAGGTACAAGGGCATCTTCCTACATCAAAACATGCATGGGAAACCCAGAAGATGGTATGCCGTGATATCGGGAAAGGTTTCTAAAACGCACCTCATTTCTCCTCTCCTTGTGCTCGGGTTCGCCATTCAAGCCGCATTTCTAACCATCTCCCTACTTGGAAAATCAGCACCTTTAACCTCCTGTTTCGTACAGGTTGCAATTTGTCCTGAGGATGAACGGGAAGACGGGGAACCAACGAGAGACTAGCCCTAGGTGTTGGGACAGGCACAGGTCACTCCATTTTCCCATCACGAAGAAGAATGAACCACAGGCTCAGCCTGCCCCCCAGAACCAAAATAGGGCCTGAAGCAATCCTGAGCTTTTGCGGCCAGCTCCCAAAAAAGCGAGTAGACAAATGGAGCTCAGGGGCACTGCAATTCACAAACGTGCAGAGTTATAAATGATAACTCTCGTCCACAAATATATTGAGGGAAGGCAACGAAGAGGATTTGAAAGCAAGGCAGATTTGCAGGAAACAGATTTCAGGAGGTAGATTCGACACTCCTTTAAAGCACATGAAAAGCGGCAAAACGTTGACAATGATGCCCTTGGCCAAAAAGGGCGTATGCGTTTTTTCCTGAATATATTCAGGAAAAAACGCATACGCCCTTTTTGGCCAACCAAGCAAGCCGGAAGGGAAATCAGCGCTACAAAGAAGTCTCGCGTGCCCTCGGTCCAAAGGGACATGCAGAAAAAGGTGTAAAAACCAGAAAAGCAGGACAGGCCATGGAGACATGGGAGCCTTACTACGCTGATGGGCGGGATGTAAATTGCCAACAGCCACTCTGGAGAAATGTACGGTGTGTCCTGAAACAAGTAATAGACACAGCTTAGAGAGCATAGGGCACTTCAAGTCATGGGCGTATAAATTGGGAAAAGTAAAAATCAACAAGACACAGGCACCCCAAACTTTACGGCTGCTCTGTTTCCAAGAACCTCCACTTCGGTACACCTTCAATATCCCAGGAAAGAGAAAAATGGATAAAGAAATGGTGGTACTTGGCACAATGGAATATCACTCAGCCATGAAATCAACGTCATAAGGCTAGTTAGCAGCATGATGAATGGATTTAGCAACGATGATTCTAAGTGAAAGAAGTCACACAGAAAAAAACACTTATTCTAAGATATCGCTTATAGAGGGAATGTCAATATCGCTACACTTGAACTGAATTACAAAACAGAACAGAGTCACACCTTTAGAAGACACATTATGGCTGCTTAACGGGAAAGGTGAGGTGGGGTGATGCATAAAACAAGGGTTTGAAATTAGCTCGGACACCGCTCCATAAGCCAAATATGTAATAGACAAGGCCTACTCCCTGCTCAGTGAACTGGACTCAACACCCCGTAGTCCCCTCAGAAGAATATATCTGAGTAGTAAGAATCTGAGAACCTATGTATTGATATCTCTCTGCAAGTGAACCAAGAGGGTGTAAAGCGGCATAAACACAGCAGGGAAAAACAGCCAAACCCCATTCTAAACATAAATTACTTAAAAAAACTAACAAAACAAAGACAGTGAAAGAGAGAGAAATTCTTACAAAATCCCTTCAGGGTCTCTGATGCAACCTGGATTGACCATATCTAGACGCACAGCTGGATGAGACATAAGGCTGGACACTCTTGGGGCTGAGAGGATTGGTGAGGTTGGGTGAGCAAACGCAGATACTTTAAAGTAATACCACGGTGTACCCACCCCATGGGTCTGAAATCTCCAGGTACAAGGGCATCTTCCTACATCAAAACATGCATGGGAAACCCAGAAGATGGTATGCCGTGAGATCGGGAAAGGTTTCTAAAACGCACCTCATTTCTCCTCTCCTTGTGCTCGGGTTCGCCATTCCAGCCGCTTGACTAACCATCTCCCTACTTGGAGAATCAGCACCTTTAACCTCCTGTTTCATACAGGTTGCAATTTGTCCTGAGGATGAACGGGAAGACGGGGAACCAACGAGAGACTAGCCCTAGGTGTTGGGACAGGCACAGGTCACTCCATTTTCCCATCACGAAGAAGAATGAACCACAGGCTCAGCCTGACCCCAGAACCAAAATAGGGCCTGAAGCAATCCTGAGCTTTTGCGGCCAGCTCCCAAAAAAGCGAGTAGACAAATGGAGCTCAGGGGCACTGCAATTCACAAACGTGCAGAGTTATAAATGATAACTCTCGTCCACAAATATATTGAGGGAAGGCAACGAAGAGGATTTGAAAGCAAGGCAGATTTGCAGGAAACAGATTTCAGGAGGTAGATTCGACTCGCCTTTAAAGCACATGAAAAGCAGCAAAACGTTGACAATGATGCCCTTGGCCAAAAAGGGCGTATGCGTTTTTTCCTGAATATATTCCGGAAAAAACGCATACGCCCTTTTTGGCCAACCAAGCAAGCCGGAAGGGAAATCAGCGCTACAAAGAAGTCTCGCTTGCCCTCGGTCCAAAGGGACATGCAGAAAAAGGTGTAAAAACCAGAAAAGCAGGACAGGCCATGGAGACATGGGAGCCTTACTACGCTGATGGGCGGGATGTAAATTGCCAACAGCCACTCTGGAGAAATGTACGGTGTGTCCTGAAACAAGTAATAGACACAGCTTAGAGAGCATAGGGCACTTCAAGTCATGGGCGTATAAATTGGGAAAACTAAATTCAACAAGACACAGGCACCCCAAACTTTACGGCTGCTCTGTTTCCAAGAACCTCCACTTCGGTACACCTTCAATATCCCAGGAAAGAGAAAAATGGATAAAGAAATGGTGGTACTTGGCACAATGGAATATCACTCAGCCATGAAATCAACGTCATAAGGCTAGTTAGCAGCATGATGAGTGGATTTAGCAACAATGATTCTAAGTGAAATAAGTCACACAGAAAAAAACACGTATCCTAAGATATCGCTTATAGAGGGAATGTCAATATCGCTACACTTGAACTGAATTACAAAACAGAACAGAGTCACACCTTTAGAAGACACACTATGGCTGCTTAACGGGAAAGGTGAGGTGGGGTGATGCATAAAACAAGGGTTGGAAATTAGCTCAGACACCGCTCCATAAGCCAAATATGTAATAGACAAGGCCTACTCCCTGCTCAGTGAACTGGACTCAACACCCCGTAGTCACCGCACAAGAATATATCTGACTAGTAAGAATCTGAGAACCTATGTATTGATATCTCTCTGCAAGTGAATCAAGAGTGTGTAAAGCGGCATAAACACAGCAGGGAAAAGCAGCCAAGCCCCATTCTAAACATAAATTACTTTAAAAATCCCACAAAACAAAGACAATGAAAGAGAGAGAAATTCTTACAAAATCCCTTCAGGGTCGCTGATGCAACCTGGATTGACCATATCTAGACGCACAGCTGGATGAGACATAAGGCTGGACACTCTTGGGGCTGAGAGGATTGGTGAGGTTGGGTGAGCAAACGCAGATACTTTAAAGTAATACCGCGGTGGACCCACCCCATGGGTCTCAAATCTCCAGGTACAAGGGCATCTTCCTACATCAAAACATGCATGGGAAACCCAGAAGATGGTATGCCGTGAGATCGGGAAAGGTTTCTAAAACGCACCTCATTTCTCCTCTCCTTGTGCTCGGGTTCGCCATTCCAGCCGCTTTTCTAACCATCTCCCTACTTGGAGAATCAGCACCTTTAACCTCCTGTTTCGTACAGGTTGCAATTTGTCCTGAGGATGAACGGGAAGACGGGGAACCAACGAGAGACTAGCCCTAGGTGTTGGGACAGGCACAGGTCACTCCATTTTCCCATCAGGAAGAAGAATGAACCACAGGCTCAGCCTGCCCCCCAGAACCAAAATAGGGCCTGAAGTAATCCTGAGCTTTTGCGGCCAGCTCCCAAAAAAGCGAGTAGACAAATGGAGCTCAGGGGCACTGCAATTCACAAACGTGCAGAGTTATAAATGATAACTCTCGTCCACAAATATATTGAGGGAAGGCAACGAAGAGGATTTGAAAGCAAGGCAGATTTGCAGGAAACAGATTTCAGGAGGTAGATTCGACTCGCCTTTAAAGCACATGAAAAGCGGCAAAACGTTGACAATGATGCCCTTGGCCAAAAAGGGCGTATGCGTTTTTTCCTGAATATATTCAGGAAAAAACGCATACGCCCTTTTTGGCCAACCAAGCAAGCCGGAAGGGAAATCAGCGCTACAAAGAAGTCTCGCTTGCCCTCGGTCCAAAGGGACATGCAGAAAAAGGTGTAAAAACCAGAAAAGCAGGACAGGCCATGGAGACATGGGAGCCTTACTACGCTGATGGGCGGGATGTAAATTGCCAACAGCCACTCTGGAGAAATGTACGGTGTGTCCTGAAACAAGTAATAGACACAGCTTAGAGAGCATAGGGCACTTCAAGTCATGGGCGTATAAATTGGGAAAACTAAAAATCAACAAGACACAGGCACCCCAAACTTTACGGCTGCTCTGTTTCCAAGAACCTCCACTTCGGTACACCTTCAATATCCCAGGAAAGAGAAAAATGGATAAAAAAATGGTGGTGCTTGGCACAATGGAATATCACTCAGCCATGAAATCAACGTCAAAAGGCTAGTTAGCAGCATGATGAATGGATTTAGCAACGATGATTCTAAGTGAAATAAGTCACACAGAAAAAAACACTTATTCTAAGATATCGCTTATAGAGGGAATGTCAATATCGCTACACTTGAACTGAATTACAAAACAGAACAGAGTCACACCTTTAGAAGACACACTATGGCTGCTTAACGGGAAAGGTGAGGTGGGGTGATGCATAAAACAAGGGTTTGAAATTAGCTCGGACACCGCTCCATAAGCCAAATATGTAATAGACAAGGCCTACTCCCTGCTCAGTGAACTGGACTCAACACCCCGTAGTCCCGTCAGAAGAATATATCTGAGTAGTAAGAATCTGAGAACCTATGTATTGATATCTCTCTGCAAGTGAACCAAGAGGGTGTAAAGCGGCATAAACACAGCAGGGAAAAGCAGCCAAACCCCATTCTAAACATAAATTACTTTAAAAAACTAACAAAACAAAGACAGTGAAAGAGAGAGAAATTCTTACAAAATCCCTTCAGGGTCTCTGATGCAACCTGGATTGACCATATCTAGACGCACAGCTGGATGAGACATAAGGCTGGACACTCTTGGGGCTGAGAGGATTGGTGAGGTTGGGTGAGCAAACGCAGATACTTTAAAGTAATACCACTGTGTACCCACCCCATGGGTCTGAAATCTCCAGGTACAAGGGCATCTTCCTACATCAAAACATGCATGGGAAACCCAGAAGATGGTATGCCGTGAGATCGGGAAAGGTTTCTAAAACGCACCTCATTTCTCCTCTCCTTGTGCTCGGGTTCGCCATTCCAGCCGCTTGACTAACCATCTCCCTACTTGGAGAATCAGCACCTTTAACCTCCTGTTTCGTACAGGTTGCAATTTGTCCTGAGGATGAACGGGAAGACGGGGAACCAACGAGAGACTAGCCCTAGGTGTTGGGACAGGCACAGGTCACTCCATTTTCCCATCACGAAGAAGAATGAACCACAGGCTCAGCCTGACCCCAGAACCAAAATAGGGCCTGAAGCAATCCTGAGCTTTTGCGGCCAGCTCCCAAAAAAGCGAGTAGACAAATGGAGCTCAGGGGCACTGCAATTCACAAACGTGCAGAGTTATAAATGATAACTCTCGTCCACAAATATATTGAGGGAAGGCAACGAAGAGGATTTGAAAGCAAGGCAGATTTGCAGGAAACAGATTTCAGGAGGTAGATTCGACTCGCCTTTAAAGCACATGAAAAGCAGCAAAACGTTGACAATGATGCCCTTGGCCAAAAAGGGCGTATGCGTTTTTTCCTGAATATATTCAGGAAAAAACGCATACGCCCTTTTTGGCCAACCAAGCAAGCCGGAAGGGAAATCAGCGCTACAAAGAAGTCTCGCTTGCCCTCGGTCCAAAGGGACATGCAGAAAAAGGTGTAAAAACCAGAAAAGCAGGACAGGCCATGGAGACATGGGAGCCTTACTACGCTGATGGGCGGGATGTAAATTGCCAACAGCCACTCTGGAGAAATGTACGGTGTGTCCTGAAACAAGTAATAGACACAGCTTAGAGAGCATAGGGCACTTCAAGTCATGGGCGTATAAATTGGGAAAACTAAAAATCAACAAGACACAGGCACCCCAAACTTTACGGCTGCTCTGTTTCCAAGAACCTCCACTTCGGTACACCTTCAATATCCCAGGAAAGAGAAAAATGGATAAAGAAATGGTGGTACTTGGCACAATGGAATATCACTCAGCCATGAAATCAACGTCATAAGGCTAGTTAGCAGCATGATGAGTGGATTTAGCAACAATGATTCTAAGTGAAATAAGTCACACAGAAAAAAACACGTATCCTAAGATATCGCTTATAGAGGGAATGTCAATATCGCTACACTTGAACTGAATTACAAAACAGAACAGAGTCACACCTTTAGAAGACACACTATGGCTGCTTAACGGGAAAGGTGAGGTGGGGTGATGCATAAAACAAGGGTTGGAAATTAGCTCAGACACCGCTCCATAAGCCAAATATGTAATAGACAAGGCCTACTCCCTGCTCAGTGAACTGGACTCAACACCCCGTAGTCACCGCACAAGAATATATCTGACTAGTAGGAATCTGAGAACCTATGTATTGATATCTCTCTGCAAGTGAATCAAGAGGGTGTAAAGCGGCATAAACACAGCAGGGAAAAGCAGCCAAGCCCCATTCTAAACATAAATTACTTTAAAAATCCCACAAAACAAAGACAGTGAAAGAGAGAGAAATTCTTACAAAATCCCTTCAGGGTCGCTGATGCAACCTGGATTGACCATATCTAGACGCACAGCTGGATGAGACATAAGGCTGGACACTCTTGGGGCTGAGAGGATTGGTGAGGTTGGGTGAGCAAACGCAGATACTTTAAAGTAATACCACGGTGGACCCACCCCATGGGTCTCAAATCTCCAGGTACAAGGGCATCTTCCTACATCAAAACATGCATGGGAAACCCAGAAGATGGTATGCCGTGAGATCGGGAAAGGTTTCTAAAACGCACCTCATTTCTCCTCTCCTTGTGCTCGGGTTCGCCATTCCAGCCGCTTTTCTAACCATCTCCCTACTTGGAGAATCAGCACCTTTAACCTCCTGTTTCGTACAGGTTGCAATTTGTCCTGAGGATGAACGGGAAGACGGGGAACCAACGAGAGACTAGCCCTAGGTGTTGGGACAGGCACAGGTCACTCCATTTTCCCATCAGGAAGAAGAATGAACCACAGGCTCAGCCTGCCCCCCAGAACCAAAATAGGGCCTGAAGCAATCCTGAGCTTTTGCGGCCAGCTCCCAAAAAAGCGAGTAGACAAATGGAGCTCAGGGGCACTGCAATTCACAAACGTGCAGAGTTATAAATGATAACTCTCGTCCACAAATATATTGAGGGAAGGCAACGAAGAGGATTTGAAAGCAAGGCAGATTTGCAGGAAACAGATTTCAGGAGGTAGATTCGACTCGCCTTTAAAGCACATGAAAAGCGGCAAAACGTTGACAATGATGCCCTTGGCCAAAAAGGGCGTATGCGTTTTTTCCTGAATATATTCAGGAAAAAACGCATACGCCCTTTTTGGCCAACCAAGCAAGCCGGAAGGGAAATCAGCGCTACAAAGAAGTCTCGCTTGCCCTCGGTCCAAAGGGACATGCAGAAAAAGGTGTAAAAACCAGAAAAGCAGGACAGGCCATGGAGACATGGGAGCCTTACTACGCTGATGGGCGGGATGTAAATTGCCAACAGCCACTCTGGAGAAATGTACGGTGTGTCCTGAAACAAGTAATAGACACAGCTTAGAGAGCATAGGGCACTTCAAGTCATGGGCGTATAAATTGGGAAAACTAAAAATCAACAAGACACAGGCACCCCAAACTTTACGGCTGCTCTGTTTCCAAGAACCTCCACTTCGGTACACCTTCAATATCCCAGGAAAGAGAAAAATGGATAAAGAAATGGTGGTACTTGGCACAATGGAATATCACTCAGCCATGAAATCAACGTCATAAGGCTAGTTAGCAGCATGATGAATGGATTTAGCAACGATGATTCTAAGTGAAATAAGTCACACAGAAAAAAACACTTATCCTAAGATATCGCTTATAGAGGGAATGTCAATATCGCTACACTTGAACTGAATTACAAAACAGAACAGAGTCACACATTTAGAAGACACACTATGGCTGCTTAACGGGAAAGGTGAGGTGGGGTGATGCATAAAACAAGGGATTGAAATTAGCTCGGACACCGCTCCATAAGCCAAATATGTAATAGACAAGGCCTACTCCCTGCTCAGTGAACTGGACTCAACACCCCGTAGTCACCGCACAAGAATATATCTGACTAGTAGGAATCTGAAAACCTATGTATTGATATCTCTATGCAAGTGAATCAAGAGGGAGTAAAGCGGCATAAACACAGCAGGGAAAAGCAGCCACGCCCCATTCTAAACATAAATTACTTAAAAAAACCCAGAAAACAAAGACAGTGAAAGAGAGAGAAATTCTTACAAATTCCGTTCAGGGTCTCTGATGCAACCTGCATTGACCATATCTAGACCCACAGCTGGATGAGACATAAGGCTGGACACTCTTGGGGCTGAGAGGATTGGTGAGGTTGGGTGAGCAAACGCAGATACTTTAAAGTAATACCACGGGGTACCCACCCCATGGGTCTGAAATCTCCAGGTACAAGGGCATCTTCCTACATCAAAACATGCATGGGAAACCCAGAAGATGGTATGCCGTGAGATCGGGAAAGGTTTCTAAAACGCACCTCATTTCTCCTCTCCTTGTGCTCGGGTTCGCCATTCCAGCTGCTTGACTAACCATCTCCCTACTTGGAGAATCAGCACCTTTAACCTCCTGTTTCGTACAGGTTGCAATTTGTCCTGAGGATGAACGGGAAGACGGGGAACCAACGAGAGACTAGCCCTAGGTGTTGGGACAGGCACAGGTCACTCCATTTTCCCATCACGAAGAAGAATGAACCACAGGCTCAGCCTGCCCCCCAGAACCAAAATAGGGCCTGAAGCAATCCTGAGCTTTTGCGGCCAGCTCCCAAAAAAGCGAGTAGACAAATGGAGCTCAGGGGCACTGCAATTCACAAACGTGCAGAGTTATAAATGATAACTCTCGTCCACAAATATACTGAGGGAAGGCAACGAAGAGGATTTGAAAGCAAGGCAGATTTGCAGGAAACAGATTTCAGGAGGTAGATTCGACACTCCTTTAAAGCACATGAAAAGCGGCAAAACGTTGACAATGATGCCCTTGGCCATAAAGGGCGTATGCGTTTTTTCCTGAATATATTCAGGAAAAAACGCATACGCCCTTTTTGGCCAACCAAGCAAGCCGGAAGGGAAATCAGCGCTACAAAGAAGTCTCGCTTGCCCTCGGTCCAAAGGGACATGCAGAAAAAGGTGTAAAAACCAGAAAAGCAGGACAGGCCATGGAGACATGGGAGCCTTACTACGCTGATGGGCGGGATGTAAATTGCCAACAGCCACTCTGGAGAAATGTACGGTGTGTCCTGAAACAAGTAATAGACACAGCTTAGAGAGCATAGGGCACTTCAAGTCATGGGCGTATAAATTGGGAAAACTAAAAATCAACAAGACACAGGCACACCAAACTTTACGGCTGCTGTGTTTCCAAGAACCTCCACTTCGGTACACCTTCAATATCCCAGGAAAGAGAAAAATGGATAAAGAAATGGTGGTACTTGGCACAATGGAATATCACTCAGCCATGAAATCAACGTCATAAGGCTAGTTAGCAGCATGATGAATGGATTTAGCAACGATGATTCTAAGTGAAATAAGTCACACAGAAAAAAACACGTATCCTAAGATATCGCTTATAGAGTGAATGTCAATATCGCTACACTTGAACTGAATTACAAAACAGAACAGAGTCACACCTTTAGAAGACACACTATGGCTGCTTAACGGGAAAGGTGAGGTGGGGTGATGCATAAAACAAGGGTTTGAAATTAGCTCGGACACCGCTCCATAAGCCAAATATGTAATAGACAAGGCCTACTCCCTGCTCAGTGAACTGGACTCAACACCCCGTAGTCCCCTCAGAAGAATATATCTGAGTAGTAAGAATCTGAGAACCTATGTATTGATATCTCTCTGCAAGTGAACCAAGAGGTTGTAAAGCGGCATAAACACAGCAGGGAAAAGCAGCCAAACCCCATTCTAAACATAAATTACTTTAAAAAACCAACAAAACAAAGACAGTGAAAGAGAGAGAAATTCTTACAAAATCCCTTCAGGGTCTCTGATGCAACCTGGATTGACCATATCTAGACGCACAGCTGGATGAGACATAAGGCTGGACACTCTTGGGGCTGAGAGGATTGGTGAGGTTGGGTGAGCAAACGCAGATACTTTAAAGTAATACCACGGTGTACCCACCCCATGGGTCTGAAATCTCCAGGTACAAGGGCATCTTCCTACATCAAAACATGCATGGGAAACCCAGAAGATGGTATGCCGTGAGATCGGGAAAGGTTTCTAAAACGCACCTCATTTCTCCTCTCCTTGTGCTCGGGTTCGCCATTCCAGCCGCTTGACTAACCATCTCCCTACTTGGAGAATCAGCACCTTTAACCTCCTGATTCGTACAGGTTGCAATTTGTCCTGAGGATGAACGGGAAGACGGGGAACCAACGAGAGACTAGCCCTAGGTGTTGGGACAGGCACAGGTCACTCCATTTTCCCATCACGAAGAAGAATGAACCACAGGCTCAGCCTGCCCCCCAGAACCAAAATAAGGCCTGAAGCAATCCTGAGCTTTTGCGGCCAGCTCCCAAAAAAGCGAGTTGACAAATGGAGCTCAGGGGCACTGCAATTCACAAACGTGCAGAGGTATAAATGATAACTCTCGTCCACAAATATATTGAGGGAAGGCAACGAAGAGGATTTGAAAGCAAGGCAGATTTGCAGGAAACAGATTTCAGGAGGTAGATTCGACTCGCCTTTAAAGCACATGAAAAGCGGCAAAACGTTGACAATGATGCCCTTGGCCAAAAAGGGCGTATGCGTTTTTTCCTGAATATATTCAGGAAAAAACGCATACGCCCTTTTTGGCCAACCAAGCAAGCCGGAAGGGAAATCAGCGCTACAAAGAAGTCTCGCGTGCCCTCGGTCCAAAGGGACATGCAGAAAAAGGTGTAAAAACCAGAAGAGCAGGACAGGCCATGGAGACATGGGAGCCTTACTACGCTGATGGGCGGGATGTAAATTGCCAACAGCCACTCTGGAGAAATGTACGGTGTGTCCTGAAACAAGTAATAGACACAGCTTAGAGAGCATAGGGCACTTCAAGTCATGGGCGTATAAATTGGGAAAACTAAATTCAACAAGACACAGGCACCCCAAACTTTACGGCTGCTCTGTTTCCAAGAACCTCCACTTCGGTACACCTTCAATATCCCAGGAAAGAGAAAAATGGATAAAGAAATGGTGGTACTTGGCACAATGGAATATCACTCAGCCATGAAATCAACGTCATAAGGCTAGTTAGCAGCATGATGAGTGGATTTAGCAACGATGATTCTAAGTGAAATAAGTCACACAGAAAAAAACACGTATCCTAAGATATCGCTTATAGAGGGAATGTCAATATCGCTACACTTGAACTGAATTACAAAACAGAACAGAGTCACACCTTTAGAAGACACACTATGGCTGCTTAACGGGAAAGGTGAGGTGGGGTGATGCATAAAACAAGGGTTTGAAATTAGCTCAGACACCGCTCCATAAGCCAAATATGTAATAGACAAGGCCTACTCCCTGCTCAGTGAACTGGACTCAACACCCCGTAGTCACCGCACAAGAATATATCTGACTAGTAAGAATCTGAGAACCTATGTATTGATATCTCTCTGCAAGTGAATCAAGAGGGTGTAAAGCGGCATAAACACAGCAGGGAAAAGCAGCCAAGCCCCATTCTAAACATAAATTACTTTAAAAATCCCACAAAACAAAGACAGTGAAAGAGAGAGAAATTCTTACAAAATCCCTTCAGGGTCTCTGATGCAACATGGATTGACCATATCTAGACGCACAGCTGGATGAGACATAAGGCTGGACACTCTTGGGGCTGAGAGGATTGGTGAGGTTGGGTGAGCAAACGCAGATACTTTAAAGTAATACCACGGTGTACCCACCCCATGGGTCTGAAATCTCCAGGTACAATTGCATCTTCCTACATCAAAACATGCATGGGAAACCCAGAAGATGGTATGCCGTGAGATCGGGAAAGGTTTCTAAAACGCACCTCATTTCTCCTCTCCTTGTGCTCGGGTTCGCCATTCCAGCCGCTTGACTAACCATCTCCCTACTTGGAGAATCAGCACCTTTAACCTCCTGTTTCGTACAGGTTGCAATTTGTCCTGAGGATGAACGGGAAGATGGGGAACCAACGAGAGACTAGCCCTAGGTGTTGGGACAGGCACAGGTCACTCCATTTTCCCATCAGGAAGAAGAATGAACCACAGGCTCAGCCTGCCCCCCAGAACCAAAATAGGGCCTGAAGCAATCCTGAGCTTTTGCGGCCAGCTCCCAAAAAAGCGAGTAGACAAATGGAGCTCAGGGGCACTGCAATTCACAAACGTGCAGAGTTATAAATGATAACTCTCGTCCACAAATATATTGAGGGAAGGCAACGAAGAGGATTTGAAAGCAAGGCAGATTTGCAGGAAACAGATTTCAGGAGGTAGATTCGACTCGCCTTTAAAGCACATGAAAAGCGGCAAAACGTTGACAATGATGCCCTTGGCCAAAAAGGGCGTATGCGTTTTTTCCTGAATATATTCCGGAAAAAACGCATACGCCCTTTTTGGCCAACCAAGCAAGCCGGAAGGGAAATCAGCGCTACAAAGAAGTCTCGCTTGCCCTCGGTCCAAAGGGACATGCAGAAAAAGGTGTAAAAACCAGAAAAGCAGGACAGGCCATGGAGACATGGGAGCCTTACTACGCTGATGGGCGGGATGTAAATTGCCAACAGCCACTCTGGAGAAATGTACGGTGTGTCCTGAAACAAGTAATAGACACAGCTTAGAGAGCATAGGGCACTTCAAGTCATGGGCGTATAAATTGGGAAAACTAAATTCAACAAGACACAGGCACCCCAAACTTTACGGCTGCTCTGTTTCCAAGAACCTCCACTTCGGTACACCTTCAATTTCCCAGGAAAGAGAAAAATGGATAAAGAAATGGTGGTACTTGGCACAATGGAATATCACTCAGCCATGAAATCAACGTCATAAGGCTAGTTAGCAGCATGATGAGTGGATTTAGCAACAATGATTCTAAGTGAAATAAGTCACACAGAAAAAAACACGTATCCTAAGATATCGTTTATAGAGGGAATGTCAATATCGCTACACTTGAACTGAATTACAAAACAGAACAGAGTCACACCTTTAGAAGACACACTATGGCTGCTTAACGGGAAAGGTGAGGTGGGGTGATGCATAAAACAAGGGTTTGAAATTAGCTCAGACACCGCTCCATAAGCCAAATATGTAATAGACAAGGCCTACTCCCTGCTCAGTGAACTGGACTCAACACCCCGTAGTCCCCTCAGAAGAATATATCTGAGTAGTAAGAATCTGAGAACCTATGTATTGATATCTCTCTGCAAGTGAACCAAGAGGTTGTAAAGCGGCATAAACACAGCAGGGAAAAGCAGCCAAAGCCCATTCTAAACATAAATTACTTTAAAAAACCAACAAAACAAAGACAGTGAAAGAGAGAGAAATTCTTACAAAATCCCTTCAGGGTCTCTGATGCAACCTGGATTGACCATATCTAGACGCACAGCTGGATGAGACATAAGGCTGGACACTCTTGGGGCTGAGAGGATTGGTGAGGTTGGGTGAGCAAACGCAGATACTTTAGAGTAATACCACGGTGTACCCACCCCATGGGTCTGAAATCTCCAGGTACAAGGGCATCTTCCTACATCAAAACATGCATGGGAAACCCAGAAGATGGTATGCCGTGAGATCGGGAAAGGTTTCTAAAACGCACCTCATTTCTCCTCTCCTTGTGCTCGGGTTCGCCATTCCAGCCGCTTGACTAACCATCTCCCTACTTGGAGAATCAGCACCTTTATCCTCCTGTTTCGTACAGGTTGCAATTTGTCCTGAGGATGAACGGGAAGACGGGGAACCAACGAGAGACTAGCCCTAGGTGTTGGGACAGGCACAGGTCACTCCATTTTCCCATCAGGAAGAAGAGTGAACCACAGGCTCAGCCTGCCCCCCAGAACCAAAATAGGGCCTGAAGCAATCCTGAGCTTTTGCGGCCAGCTCCCAAAAAAGCGAGTAGACAAATGGAGCTCAGGGGCACTGCAATTCACAAACGTGCAGAGTTATAAATGATAACTCTCGTCCACAAATATATTGAGGGAAGGCAACGAAGAGGATTTGAAAGCAAGGCAGATTTGCAGGAAACAGATTTCAGGAGGTAGATTCGACTCACCTTTAAAGCACATGAAAAGCGGCAAAACGTTGACAATGATGCCCTTGGCCAAAAAGGGCGTATGCGTTTTTTCCTGAATATATTCCGGAAAAAACGCATACGCCCTTTTTGGCCAACCAAGCAAGCCGGAAGGGAAATCAGCGCTACAAAGAAGTCTCGCTTGCCCTCGGTCCAAAGGGACATGCAGAAAAAGGTGTAAAAACCAGAAAAGCAGGACAGGCCATGGAGACATGGGAGCCTTACTACGCTGATGGGCGGGATGTAAATTGCCAACAGCCACTCTGGAGAAATGTACGGTGTGTCCTGAAACAAGTAATAGACACAGCTTAGAGAGCATAGGGCACTTCAAGTCATGGGCGTATAAATTGGGAAAACTAAATTCAACAAGACACAGGCACCCCAAACTTTACGGCTGCTCTGTTTCCAAGAACCTCCACTTCGGTACACCTTCAATATCCCAGGAAAGAGAAAAATGGATAAAGAAATGGTGGTACTTGGCACAATGGAATATCACTCAGCCATGAAATCAACGTCATAAGGCTAGTTAGCAGCATGATGAGTGGATTTAGCAACAATGATTCTAAGTGAAATAAGTCACACAGAAAAAAACACGTATCCTAAGATATCGCTTATAGAGGGAATGTCAATATCGCTACACTTGAACTGAATTACAAAACAGAACAGAGTCACACCTTTAGAAGACACACTATGGCTGCTTAACGGGAAAGGTGAGGTGGGGTGATGCATAAAACAAGGGTTTGAAATTAGCTCAGACACCGCTCCATAAGCCAAATATGTAATAAACAAGGCCTACTCCCTGCTCAGTGAACTGGACTCAACACCCCGTAGTAACCGCACAAGAATATATCTGAGTAGTAAGAATCTGAGAACCTATGTATTGATATCTCTCTGCAAGTGAATCAAGAGGGTGTAAAGCGGCATAAACACAGCAGGGAAAAGCAGCCAAACCCCATTCTAAACATAAATTACTTTAAAAAACCAACAAAACAAAGACAGTGAAAGAGAGAGAAATTCTTACAAAATCCGTTCAAGGTCTCTGATGCAACCTGGATTGACCATATCTAGACGCACAGCTGGATGAGACATAAGGCTGGACACTCTTGGGGCTGAGAGGATTGGTGAGGTTGGGTGAGCAAACGCAGATACTTTAAAGTAATACCACGGTGTACCCACCCCATGGGTCTGAAATCTCCAGGTACAAGGGCATCTTCCTACATCAAAACATGCATGGGAAACCCAGAAGATGGTATGCCGTGAGATCGGGAAAGGTTTCTAAAACGCACCTCATTTCTCCTCTCCTTGTGCTCGGGTTCGCCATTCCAGCCGCTTGACTAACCATCTCCCTACTTGGAGAATCAGCACCTTTAACCTCCTGATTCGTACAGGTTGCAATTTGTCCTGAGGATGAACGGGAAGACGGGGAACCAACGAGAGACTAGCCCTAGGTGTTGGGACAGGCACAGGTCACTCCATTTTCCCATCACGAAGAAGAATGAACCACAGGCTCAGCCTGCCCCCCAGAACCAAAATAGGGCCTGAAGCAATCCTGAGCTTTTGCGGCCAGCTCCCAAAAAAGCGAGTAGACAAATGGAGCTCAGGGGCACTGCAATTCACAAACGTGCAGAGGTATAAATGATAACTCTCGTCCACAAATATATTGAGGGAAGGCAACGAAGAGGATTTGAAAGCAAGGCAGATTTGCAGGAAACAGATTTCAGGAGGTAGATTCGACTCGCCTTTAAAGCACATGAAAAGCGGCAAAACGTTGACAATGATGCCCTTGGCCAAAAAGGGCGTATGCGTTTTTTCCTGAATATATTCAGGAAAAAACGCATACGCCCTTTTTGGCCAACCAAGCAAGCCGGAAGGGAAATCAGCGCTACAAAGAAGTCTCGCGTGCCCTCGGTCCAAAGGGACATGCAGAAAAAGGTGTAAAAACCAGAAGAGCAGGACAGGCCATGGAGACATGGGAGCCTTACTACGCTGATGGGCGGGATGTAAATTGCCAACAGCCACTCTGGAGAAATGTACGGTGTGTCCTGAAACAAGTAATAGACACAGCTTAGAGAGCATAGGGCACTTCAAGTCATGGGCGTATAAATTGGGAAAACTAAATTCAACAAGACACAGGCACCCCAAACTTTACGGCTGCTCTGTTTCCAAGAACCTCCACTTCGGTACACCTTCAATATCCCAGGAAAGAGAAAAATGGATAAAGAAATGGTGGTACTTGGCACAATGGAATATCACTCAGCCATGAAATCAACGTCATAAGGCTAGTTAGCAGCATGATGAGTGGATTTAGCAACGATGATTCTAAGTGAAATAAGTCACACAGAAAAAAACACGTATCCTAAGATATCGCTTATAGAGGGAATGTCAATATCGCTACACTTGAACTGAATTACAAAACAGAACAGAGTCACACCTTTAGAAGACACACTATGGCTGCTTAACGGGAAAGGTGAGGTGGGGTGATGCATAAAACAAGGGTTTGAAATTAGCTCGGACACCGCTCCATAAGCCAAATATGTAATAGACAAGGCCTACTCCCTGCTCAGTGAACTGGACTCAACACCCCGTAGTCACCGCACAAGAATATATCTGACTAGTAAGAATCTGAGAACCTATGTATTGATATCTCTCTGCAAGTGAACCAAGAGGGTGTAAAGCGGCATAAACACAGCAGGGAAAAGCAGTCAAAGCCCATTCTAAACATAAATTACTTTAAAAAACCAACAAAACAAAGACAGTGAAAGAGAGAGAAATTCTTACAAAATCCCTTCAGGGTCTCTGATGCAACCTGGATTGACCATATCTAGACGCACAGCTGGATGAGACATAAGGCTGGACACTCTTGGGGCTGAGAGGATTGGTGAGGTTGGGTGAGCAAACGCAGATACTTTAGAGTAATACCACGGTGTACCCACCCCATGGGTCTGAAATCTCCAGGTACAAGGGCATCTTCCTACATCAAAACATGCATGGGAAACCCAGAAGATGGTATGCCGTGAGATCGGGAAAGGTTTCTAAAACGCACCTCATTTCTCCTCTCCTTGTGCTCGGGTTCGCCATTCCAGCCGCTTGACTAACCATCTCCCTACTTGGAGAATCAGCACCTTTATCCTCCTGTTTCGTACAGGTTGCAATTTGTCCTGAGGATGAACGGGAAGACGGGGAACCAACGAGAGACTAGCCCTAGGTGTTGGGACAGGCACAGGTCACTCCATTTTCCCATCAGGAAGAAGAGTGAACCACAGGCTCAGCCTGCCCCCCAGAACCAAAATAGGGCCTGAAGCAATCCTGAGCTTTTGCGGCCAGCTCCCAAAAAAGCGAGTTGACAAATGGAGCTCAGGGGCACTGCAATTCACAAACGTGCAGAGTTATAAATGATAACTCTCGTCCACAAATATATTGAGGGAAGGCAACGAAGAGGATTTGAAAGCAAGGCAGATTTGCAGGAAACAGATTTCAGGAGGTAGATTCGACTCACCTTTAAAGCACATGAAAAGCGGCAAAACGTTGACAATGATGCCCTTGGCCAAAAAGGGCGTATGCGTTTTTTCCTGAATATATTCCGGAAAAAACGCATACGCCCTTTTTGGCCAACCAAGCAAGCCGGAAGGGAAATCAGCGCTACAAAGAAGTCTCGCTTGCCCTCGGTCCAAAGGGACATGCAGAAAAAGGTGTAAAAACCAGAAAAGCAGGACAGGCCATGGAGACATGGGAGCCTTACTACGCTGATGGGCGGGATGTAAATTGCCAACAGCCACTCTGGAGAAATGTACGGTGTGTCCTGAAACAAGTAATAGACACAGCTTAGAGAGCATAGGGCACTTCAAGTCATGGGCGTATAAATTGGGAAAACTAAATTCAACAAGACACAGGCACCCCAAACTTTACGGCTGCTCTGTTTCCAAGAACCTCCACTTCGGTACACCTTCAATATCCCAGGAAAGAGAAAAATGGATAAAGAAATGGTGGTACTTGGCACAATGGAATATCACTCAGCCATGAAATCAACGTCATAAGGCTAGTTAGCAGCATGATGAGTGGATTTAGCAACAATGATTCTAAGTGAAATAAGTCACACAGAAAAAAACACGTATCCTAAGATATCGCTTATAGAGGGAATGTCAATATCGCTACACTTGAACTGAATTACAAAACAGAACAGAGTCACACCTTTAGAAGACACACTATGGCTGCTTAACGGGAAAGGTGAGGTGGGGTGATGCATAAAACAAGGGTTTGAAATTAGCTCAGACACCGCTCCATAAGCCAAATATGTAATAAACAAGGCCTACTCCCTGCTCAGTGAACTGGACTCAACACCCCGTAGTAACCGCACAAGAATATATCTGAGTAGTAAGAATCTGAGAACCTATGTATTGATATCTCTCTGCAAGTGAATCAAGAGGGTGTAAAGCGGCATAAACACAGCAGGGAAAAGCAGCCAAACCCCATTCTAAACATAAATTACTTTAAAAAACCAACAAAACAAAGACAGTGAAAGAGAGAGAAATTCTTACAAAATCCGTTCAAGGTCTCTGATGCAACCTGGATTGACCATATCTAGACGCACAGCTGGATGAGACATAAGGCTGGACACTCTTGGGGCTGAGAGGATTGGTGAGGTTGGGTGAGCAAACGCAGATACTTTAAAGTAATACCACGGTGTACCCACCCCATGGGTCTGAAATCTCCAGGTACAAGGGCATCTTCCTACATCAAAACATGCATGGGAAACCCAGAAGATGGTATGCCGTGAGATCGGGAAAGGTTTCTAAAACGCACCTCATTTCTCCTCTCCTTGTGCTCGGGTTCGCCATTCCAGCCGCTTGACTAACCATCTCCCTACTTGGAGAATCAGCACCTTTAACCTCCTGATTCGTACAGGTTGCAATTTGTCCTGAGGATGAACGGGAAGACGGGGAACCAACGAGAGACTAGCCCTAGGTGTTGGGACAGGCACAGGTCACTCCATTTTCCCATCACGAAGAAGAATGAACCACAGGCTCAGCCTGCCCCCCAGAACCAAAATAGGGCCTGAAGCAATCCTGAGCTTTTGCGGCCAGCTCCCAAAAAAGCGAGTAGACAAATGGAGCTCAGGGGCACTGCAATTCACAAACGTGCAGAGGTATAAATGATAACTCTCGTCCACAAATATATTGAGGGAAGGCAACGAAGAGGATTTGAAAGCAAGGCAGATTTGCAGGAAACAGATTTCAGGAGGTAGATTCGACTCGCCTTTAAAGCACATGAAAAGCGGCAAAACGTTGACAATGATGCCCTTGGCCAAAAAGGGCGTATGCGTTTTTTCCTGAATATATTCAGGAAAAAACGCATACGCCCTTTTTGGCCAACCAAGCAAGCCGGAAGGGAAATCAGCGCTACAAAGAAGTCTCGCGTGCCCTCGGTCCAAAGGGACATGCAGAAAAAGGTGTAAAAACCAGAAGAGCAGGACAGGCCATGGAGACATGGGAGCCTTACTACGCTGATGGGCGGGATGTAAATTGCCAACAGCCACTCTGGAGAAATGTACGGTGTGTCCTGAAACAAGTAATAGACACAGCTTAGAGAGCATAGGGCACTTCAAGTCATGGGCGTATAAATTGGGAAAACTAAATTCAACAAGACACAGGCACCCCAAACTTTACGGCTGCTCTGTTTCCAAGAACCTCCACTTCGGTACACCTTCAATATCCCAGGAAAGAGAAAAATGGATAAAGAAATGGTGGTACTTGGCACAATGGAATATCACTCAGCCATGAAATCAACGTCATAAGGCTAGTTAGCAGCATGATGAGTGGATTTAGCAACGATGATTCTAAGTGAAATAAGTCACACAGAAAAAAACACGTATCCTAAGATATCGCTTATAGAGGGAATGTCAATATCGCTACACTTGAACTGAATTACAAAACAGAACAGAGTCACACCTTTAGAAGACACACTATGGCTGCTTAACGGGAAAGGTGAGGTGGGGTGATGCATAAAACAAGGGTTTGAAATTAGCTCAGACACCGCTCCATAAGCCAAATATGTAATAGACAAGGCCTACTCCCTGCTCAGTGAACTGGACTCAACACCCCGTAGTCACCGCACAAGAATATATCTGACTAGTAAGAATCTGAGAACCTATGTATTGATATCTCTCTGCAAGTGAATCAAGAGGGTGTAAAGCGGCATAAACACAGCAGGGAAAAGCAGCCAAGCCCCATTCTAAACATAAATTACTTTAAAAATCCCACAAAACAAAGACAGTGAAAGAGAGAGAAATTCTTACAAAATCCCTTCAGGGTCTCTGATGCAACCTGGATTGACCATATCTAGACGCACAGCTGGATGAGACATAAGGCTGGACACTCTTGGGGCTGAGAGGATTGGTGAGGTTGGGTGAGCAAACGCAGATACTTTAAAGTAATACCACGGTGTACCCACCCCATGGGTCTGAAATCTCCAGGTACAATTGCATCTTCCTACATCAAAACATGCATGGGAAACCCAGAAGATGGTATGCCGTGAGATCGGGAAAGGTTTCTAAAACGCACCTCATTTCTCCTCTCCTTGTGCTCGGGTTCGCCATTCCAGCCGCTTGACTAACCATCTCCCTACTTGGAGAATCAGCACCTTTAACCTCCTGTTTCGTACAGGTTGCAATTTGTCCTGAGGATGAACGGGAAGACGGGGAACCAACGAGAGACTAGCCCTAGGTGTTGGGACAGGCACAGGTCACTCCATTTTCCCATCAGGAAGAAGAATGAACCACAGGCTCAGCCTGCCCCCCAGAACCAAAATAGGGCCTGAAGCAATCCTGAGCTTTTGCGGCCAGCTCCCAAAAAAGCGAGTAGACAAATGGAGCTCAGGGGCACTGCAATTCACAAACGTGCAGAGTTATAAATGATAACTCTCGTCCACAAATATATTGAGGGAAGGCAACGAAGAGGATTTGAAAGCAAGGCAGATTTGCAGGAAACAGATTTCAGGAGGTAGATTCGACTCGCCTTTAAAGCACATGAAAAGCGGCAAAACGTTGACAATGATGCCCTTGGCCAAAAAGGGCG
This sequence comes from Eubalaena glacialis, assembly GCF_028564815.1. NCBI lineage: Eukaryota > Metazoa > Chordata > Mammalia > Artiodactyla > Balaenidae > Eubalaena > Eubalaena glacialis. The sequence goes on along the minus strand of NW_026871372.1, from coordinate 137,519 downwards.
TATGCGTTTTTTCCTGAATATATTCCGGAAAAAACGCATACGCCCTTTTTGGCCAACCAAGCAAGCCGGAAGGGAAATCAGCGCTACAAAGAAGTCTCGCTTGCCCTCGGTCCAAAGGGACATGCAGAAAAAGGTGTAAAAACCAGAAAAGCAGGACAGGCCATGGAGACATGGGAGCCTTACTACGCTGATGGGCGGGATGTAAATTGCCAACAGCCACTCTGGAGAAATGTACAGTGTGTCCTGAAACAAGTAATAGACACAGCTTAGAGAGCATAGGGCACTTCAAGTCATGGGCGTATAAATTGGGAAAACTAAATTCAACAAGACACAGGCACCCCAAACTTTACGGCTGCTCTGTTTCCAAGAACCTCCACTTCGGTACACCTTCAATTTCCCAGGAAAGAGAAAAATGGATAAAGAAATGGTGGTACTTGGCACAATGGAATATCACTCAGCCATGAAATCAACGTCATAAGGCTAGTTAGCAGCATGATGAGTGGATTTAGCAACAATGATTCTAAGTGAAATAAGTCACACAGAAAAAAACACGTATCCTAAGATATCGTTTATAGAGGGAATGTCAATATCGCTACACTTGAACTGAATTACAAAACAGAACAGAGTCACACCTTTAGAAGACACACTATGGCTGCTTAACGGGAAAGGTGAGGTGGGGTGATGCATAAAACAAGGGTTTGAAATTAGCTCAGACACCGCTCCATAAGCCAAATATGTAATAGACAAGGCCTACTCCCTGCTCAGTGAACTGGACTCAACACCCCGTAGTCCCCTCAGAAGAATATATCTGAGTAGTAAGAATCTGAGAACCTATGTATTGATATCTCTCTGCAAGTGAACCAAGAGGGTGTAAAGCGGCATAAACACAGCAGGGAAAAGCAGCCAAAGCCCATTCTAAACATAAATTACTTTAAAAAACCAACAAAACAAAGACAGTGAAAGAGAGAGAAATTCTTACAAAATCCCTTCAGGGTCTCTGATGCAACCTGGATTGACCATATCTAGACGCACAGCTGGATGAGACATAAGGCTGGACACTCTTGGGGCTGAGAGGATTGGTGAGGTTGGGTGAGCAAATGCAGATACTTTAGAGTAATACCACGGTGTACCCACCCCATGGGTCTGAAATCTCCAGGTACAAGGGCATCTTCCTACATCAAAACATGCATGGGAAACCCAGAAGATGGTATGCCGTGAGATCGGGAAAGGTTTCTAAAACGCACCTCATTTCTCCTCTCCTTGTGCTCGGGTTCGCCATTCCAGCCGCTTGACTAACCATCTCCCTACTTGGAGAATCAGCACCTTTATCCTCCTGTTTCGTACAGGTTGCAATTTGTCCTGAGGATGAACGGGAAGACGGGGAACCAACGAGAGACTAGCCCTAGGTGTTGGGACAGGCACAGGTCACTCCATTTTCCCATCAGGAAGAAGAATGAACCACAGGCTCAGCCTGCCCCCCAGAACCAAAATAGGGCCTGATGCAATCCTGAGCTTTTGCGGCCAGCTCCCAAAAAAGCGAGTAGACAAATGGAGCTCAGGGGCACTGCAATTCACAAACGTGCAGAGTTATAAATGATAACTCTCGTCCACAAATATATTGAGGGAAGGCAACGAAGAGGATTTGAAAGCAAGGCAGATTTGCAGGAAACAGATTTCAGGAGGTAGATTCGACTCACCTTTAAAGCACATGAAAAGCGGCAAAACGTTGACAATGATGCCCTTGGCCAAAAAGGGCGTATGCGTTTTTTCCTGAATATATTCCGGAAAAAACGCATACGCCCTTTTTGGCCAACCAAGCAAGCCGGAAGGGAAATCAGCGCTACAAAGAAGTCTCGCTTGCCCTCGGTCCAAAGGGACATGCAGAAAAAGGTGTAAAAACCAGAAAAGCAGGACAGGCCATGGAGACATGGGAGCCTTACTACGCTGATGGGCGGGATGTAAATTGCCAACAGCCACTCTGGAGAAATGTACGGTGTGTCCTGAAACAAGTAATAGACACAGCTTAGAGAGCATAGGGCACTTCAAGTCATGGGCGTATAAATTGGGAAAACTAAATTCAACAAGACACAGGCACCCCAAACTTTACGGCTGCTCTGTTTCCAAGAACCTCCACTTCGGTACACCTTCAATATCCCAGGAAAGAGAAAAATGGATAAAGAAATGGTGGTACTTGGCACAATGGAATATCACTCAGCCATGAAATCAACGTCATAAGGCTAGTTAGCAGCATGATGAGTGGATTTAGCAACAATGATTCTAAGTGAAATAAGTCACACAGAAAAAAACACGTATCCTAAGATATCGCTTATAGAGGGAATGTCAATATCGCTACACTTGAACTGAATTACAAAACAGAACAGAGTCACACCTTTAGAAGACACACTATGGCTGCTTAACGGGAAAGGTGAGGTGGGGTGATGCATAAAACAAGGGTTTGAAATTAGCTCAGACACCGCTCCATAAGCCAAATATGTAATAAACAAGGCCTACTCCCTGCTCAGTGAACTGGACTCAACACCCCGTAGTAACCGCACAAGAATATATCTGAGTAGTAAGAATCTGAGAACCTATGTATTGATATCTCTCTGCAAGTGAATCAAGAGGGTGTAAAGCGGCATAAACACAGCAGGGAAAAGCAGCCAAACCCCATTCTAAACATAAATTACTTTTAAAAACCAACAAAACAAAGACAGTGAAAGAGAGAGAAATTCTTACAAAATCCGTTCAAGGTCTCTGATGCAACCTGGATTGACCATATCTAGACGCACAGCTGGATGAGACATAAGGCTGGACACTCTTGGGGCTGAGAGGATTGGTGAGGTTGGGTGAGCAAACGCAGATACTTTAAAGTAATACCACGGTGTACCCACCCCATGGGTCTGAAATCTCCAGGTACAAGGGCATCTTCCTACATCAAAACATGCATGGGAAACCCAGAAGATGGTATGCCGTGAGATCGGGAAAGGTTTCTAAAACGCACCTCATTTCTCCTCTCCTTGTGCTCGGGTTCGCCATTCCAGCCGCTTGACTAACCATCTCCCTACTTGGAGAATCAGCACCTTTAACCTCCTGATTCGTACAGGTTGCAATTTGTCCTGAGGATGAACGGGAAGACGGGGAACCAACGAGAGACTAGCCCTAGGTGTTGGGACAGGCACAGGTCACTCCATTTTCCCATCACGAAGAAGAATGAACCACAGGCTCAGCCTGCCCCCCAGAACCAAAATAGGGCCTGAAGCAATCCTGAGCTTTTGCGGCCAGCTCCCAAAAAAGCGAGTAGACAAATGGAGCTCAGGGGCACTGCAATTCACAAACGTGCAGAGGTATAAATGATAACTCTCGTCCACAAATATATTGAGGGAAGGCAACGAAGAGGATTTGAAAGCAAGGCAGATTTGCAGGAAACAGATTTCAGGAGGTAGATTCGACTCACCTTTAAAGCACATGAAAAGCGGCAAAACGTTGACAATGATGCCCTTGGCCAAAAAGGGCGTATGCGTTTTTTCCTGAATATATTCCGGAAAAAACGCATACGCCCTTTTTGGCCAACCAAGCAAGCCGGAAGGGAAATCAGCGCTACAAAGAAGTCTCGCTTGCCCTCGGTCCAAAGGGACATGCAGAAAAAGGTGTAAAAACCAGAAAAGCAGGACAGGCCATGGAGACATGGGAGCCTTACTACGCTGATGGGCGGGATGTAAATTGCCAACAGCCACTCTGGAGAAATGTACGGTGTGTCCTGAAACAAGTAATAGACACAGCTTAGAGAGCATAGGGCACTTCAAGTCATGGGCGTATAAATTGGGAAAACTAAATTCAACAAGACACAGGCACCCCAAACTTTACGGCTGCTCTGTTTCCAAGAACCTCCACTTCGGTACACCTTCAATATCCCAGGAAAGAGAAAAATGGATAAAGAAATGGTGGTACTTGGCACAATGGAATATCACTCAGCCATGAAATCAACGTCATAAGGCTAGTTAGCAGCATGATGAGTGGATTTAGCAACAATGATTCTAAGTGAAATAAGTCACACAGAAAAAAACACGTATCCTAAGATATCGCTTATAGAGGGAATGTCAATATCGCTACACTTGAACTGAATTACAAAACAGAACAGAGTCACACCTTTAGAAGACACACTATGGCTGCTTAACGGGAAAGGTGAGGTGGGGTGATGCATAAAACAAGGGTTTGAAATTAGCTCAGACACCGCTCCATAAGCCAAATATGTAATAAACAAGGCCTACTCCCTGCTCAGTGAACTGGACTCAACACCCCGTAGTAACCGCACAAGAATATATCTGAGTAGTAAGAATCTGAGAACCTATGTATTGATATCTCTCTGCAAGTGAATCAAGAGGGTGTAAAGCGGCATAAACACAGCAGGGAAAAGCAGCCAAACCCCATTCTAAACATAAATTACTTTAAAAAACCAACAAAACAAAGACAGTGAAAGAGAGAGAAATTCTTACAAAATCCGTTCAAGGTCTCTGATGCAACCTGGATTGACCATATCTAGACGCACAGCTGGATGAGACATAAGGCTGGACACTCTTGGGGCTGAGAGGATTGGTGAGGTTGGGTGAGCAAACGCAGATACTTTAAAGTAATACCACGGTGTACCCACCCCATGGGTCTGAAATCTCCAGGTACAAGGGCATCTTCCTACATCAAAACATGCATGGGAAACCCAGAAGATGGTATGCCGTGAGATCGGGAAAGGTTTCTAAAACGCACCTCATTTCTCCTCTCCTTGTGCTCGGGTTCGCCATTCCAGCCGCTTGACTAACCATCTCCCTACTTGGAGAATCAGCACCTTTAACCTCCTGATTCGTACAGGTTGCAATTTGTCCTGAGGATGAACGGGAAGACGGGGAACCAACGAGAGACTAGCCCTAGGTGTTGGGACAGGCACAGGTCACTCCATTTTCCCATCACGAAGAAGAATGAACCACAGGCTCAGCCTGCCCCCCAGAACCAAAATAGGGCCTGAAGCAATCCTGAGCTTTTGCGGCCAGCTCCCAAAAAAGCGAGTAGACAAATGGAGCTCAGGGGCACTGCAATTCACAAACGTGCAGAGGTATAAATGATAACTCTCGTCCACAAATATATTGAGGGAAGGCAACGAAGAGGATTTGAAAGCAAGGCAGATTTGCAGGAAACAGATTTCAGGAGGTAGATTCGACTCGCCTTTAAAGCACATGAAAAGCGGCAAAACGTTGACAATGATGCCCTTGGCCAAAAAGGGCGTATGCGTTTTTTCCTGAATATATTCCGGAAAAAACGCATACGCCCTTTTTGGCCAACCAAGCAAGCCGGAAGGGAAATCAGCGCTACAAAGAAGTCTCGCGTGCCCTCGGTCCAAAGGGACATGCAGAAAAAGGTGTAAAAACCAGAAGAGCAGGACAGGCCATGGAGACATGGGAGCCTTACTACGCTGATGGGCGGGATGTAAATTGCCAACAGCCACTCTGGAGAAATGTACGGTGTGTCCTGAAACAAGTAATAGACACAGCTTAGAGAGCATAGGGCACTTCAAGTCATGGGCGTATAAATTGGGAAAACTAAATTCAACAAGACACAGGCACCCCAAACTTTACGGCTGCTCTGTTTCCAAGAACCTCCACTTCGGTACACCTTCAATATCCCAGGAAAGAGAAAAATGGATAAAGAAATGGTGGTACTTGGCACAATGGAATATCACTCAGCCATGAAATCAACGTCATAAGGCTAGTTAGCAGCATGATGAGTGGATTTAGCAACGATGATTCTAAGTGAAATAAGTCACACAGAAAAAAACACGTATCCTAAGATATCGCTTATAGAGGGAATGTCAATATCGCTACACTTGAACTGAATTACAAAACAGAACAGAGTCACACCTTTAGAAGACACACTATGGCTGCTTAACGGGAAAGGTGAGGTGGGGTGATGCATAAAACAAGGGTTTGAAATTAGCTCAGACACCGCTCCATAAGCCAAATATGTAATAGACAAGGCCTACTCCCTGCTCAGTGAACTGGACTCAACACCCCGTAGTCACCGCACAAGAATATATCTGACTAGTAAGAATCTGAGAACCTATGTATTGATATCTCTCTGCAAGTGAATCAAGAGGGTGTAAAGCGGCATAAACACAGCAGGGAAAAGCAGCCAAGCCCCATTCTAAACATAAATTACTTTAAAAATCCCACAAAACAAAGACAGTGAAAGAGAGAGAAATTCTTACAAAATCCCTTCAGGGTCTCTGATGCAACCTGGATTGACCATATCTAGACGCACAGCTGGATGAGACATAAGGCTGGACACTCTTGGGGCTGAGAGGATTGGTGAGGTTGGGTGAGCAAACGCAGATACTTTAAAGTAATACCACGGTGTACCCACCCCATGGGTCTGAAATCTCCAGGTACAATTGCATCTTCCTACATCAAAACATGCATGGGAAACCCAGAAGATGGTATGCCGTGAGATCGGGAAAGGTTTCTAAAACGCACCTCATTTCTCCTCTCCTTGTGCTCGGGTTCGCCATTCCAGCCGCTTGACTAACCATCTCCCTACTTGGAGAATCAGCACCTTTAACCTCCTGTTTCGTACAGGTTGCAATTTGTCCTGAGGATGAACGGGAAGACGGGGAACCAACGAGAGACTAGCCCTAGGTGTTGGGACAGGCACAGGTCACTCCATTTTCCCATCAGGAAGAAGAATGAACCACAGGCTCAGCCTGCCCCCCAGAACCAAAATAGGGCCTGAAGCAATCCTGAGCTTTTGCGGCCAGCTCCCAAAAAAGCGAGTAGACAAATGGAGCTCAGGGGCACTGCAATTCACAAACGTGCAGAGTTATAAATGATAACTCTCGTCCACAAATATATTGAGGGAAGGCAACGAAGAGGATTTGAAAGCAAGGCAGATTTGCAGGAAACAGATTTCAGGAGGTAGATTCGACTCGCCTTTAAAGCACATGAAAAGCGGCAAAACGTTGACAATGATGCCCTTGGCCAAAAAGGGCGTATGCGTTTTTTCCTGAATATATTCCGGAAAAAACGCATACGCCCTTTTTGGCCAACCAAGCAAGCCGGAAGGGAAATCAGCGCTACAAAGAAGTCTCGCTTGCCCTCGGTCCAAAGGGACATGCAGAAAAAGGTGTAAAAACCAGAAAAGCAGGACAGGCCATGGAGACATGGGAGCCTTACTACGCTGATGGGCGGGATGTAAATTGCCAACAGCCACTCTGGAGAAATGTACGGTGTGTCCTGAAACAAGTAATAGACACAGCTTAGAGAGCATAGGGCACTTCAAGTCATGGGCGTATAAATTGGGAAAACTAAATTCAACAAGACACAGGCACCCCAAACTTTACGGCTGCTCTGTTTCCAAGAACCTCCACTTCGGTACACCTTCAATTTCCCAGGAAAGAGAAAAATGGATAAAGAAATGGTGGTACTTGGCACAATGGAATATCACTCAGCCATGAAATCAACGTCATAAGGCTAGTTAGCAGCATGATGAGTGGATTTAGCAACAATGATTCTAAGTGAAATAAGTCACACAGAAAAAAACACGTATCCTAAGATATCGTTTATAGAGGGAATGTCAATATCGCTACACTTGAACTGAATTACAAAACAGAACAGAGTCACACCTTTAGAAGACACACTATGGCTGCTTAACGGGAAAGGTGAGGTGGGGTGATGCATAAAACAAGGGTTTGAAATTAGCTCAGACACCGCTCCATAAGCCAAATATGTAATAGACAAGGCCTACTCCCTGCTCAGTGAACTGGACTCAACACCCCGTAGTCCCCTCAGAAGAATATATCTGAGTAGTAAGAATCTGAGAACCTATGTATTGATATCTCTCTGCAAGTGAACCAAGAGGGTGTAAAGCGGCATAAACACAGCAGGGAAAAGCAGCCAAAGCCCATTCTAAACATAAATTACTTTAAAAAACCAACAAAACAAAGACAGTGAAAGAGAGAGAAATTCTTACAAAATCCCTTCAGGGTCTCTGATGCAACCTGGATTGACCATATCTAGACGCACAGCTGGATGAGACATAAGGCTGGACACTCTTGGGGCTGAGAGGATTGGTGAGGTTGGGTGAGCAAACGCAGATACTTTAGAGTAATACCACGGTGTACCCACCCCATGGGTCTGAAATCTCCAGGTACAAGGGCATCTTCCTACATCAAAACATGCATGGGAAACCCAGAAGATGGTATGCCGTGAGATCGGGAAAGGTTTCTAAAACGCACCTCATTTCTCCTCTCCTTGTGCTCGGGTTCGCCATTCCAGCCGCTTGACTAACCATCTCCCTACTTGGAGAATCAGCACCTTTATCCTCCTGTTTCGTACAGGTTGCAATTTGTCCTGAGGATGAACGGGAAGACGGGGAACCAACGAGAGACTAGCCCTAGGTGTTGGGACAGGCACAGGTCACTCCATTTTCCCATCAGGAAGAAGAATGAACCACAGGCTCAGCCTGCCCCCCAGAACCAAAATAGGGCCTGATGCAATCCTGAGCTTTTGCGGCCAGCTCCCAAAAAAGCGAGTAGACAAATGGAGCTCAGGGGCACTGCAATTCACAAACGTGCAGAGTTATAAATGATAACTCTCGTCCACAAATATATTGAGGGAAGGCAACGAAGAGGATTTGAAAGCAAGGCAGATTTGCAGGAAACAGATTTCAGGAGGTAGATTCGACTCACCTTTAAAGCACATGAAAAGCGGCAAAACGTTGACAATGATGCCCTTGGCCAAAAAGGGCGTATGCGTTTTTTCCTGAATATATTCCGGAAAAAACGCATACGCCCTTTTTGGCCAACCAAGCAAGCCGGAAGGGAAATCAGCGCTACAAAGAAGTCTCGCTTGCCCTCGGTCCAAAGGGACATGCAGAAAAAGGTGTAAAAACCAGAAAAGCAGGACAGGCCATGGAGACATGGGAGCCTTACTACGCTGATGGGCGGGATGTAAATTGCCAACAGCCACTCTGGAGAAATGTACGGTGTGTCCTGAAACAAGTAATAGACACAGCTTAGAGAGCATAGGGCACTTCAAGTCATGGGCGTATAAATTGGGAAAACTAAATTCAACAAGACACAGGCACCCCAAACTTTACGGCTGCTCTGTTTCCAAGAACCTCCACTTCGGTACACCTTCAATATCCCAGGAAAGAGAAAAATGGATAAAGAAATGGTGGTACTTGGCACAATGGAATATCACTCAGCCATGAAATCAACGTCATAAGGCTAGTTAGCAGCATGATGAGTGGATTTAGCAACAATGATTCTAAGTGAAATAAGTCACACAGAAAAAAACACGTATCCTAAGATATCGCTTATAGAGGGAATGTCAATATCGCTACACTTGAACTGAATTACAAAACAGAACAGAGTCACACCTTTAGAAGACACACTATGGCTGCTTAACGGGAAAGGTGAGGTGGGGTGATGCATAAAACAAGGGTTTGAAATTAGCTCAGACACCGCTCCATAAGCCAAATATGTAATAAACAAGGCCTACTCCCTGCTCAGTGAACTGGACTCAACACCCCGTAGTAACCGCACAAGAATATATCTGAGTAGTAAGAATCTGAGAACCTATGTATTGATATCTCTCTGCAAGTGAATCAAGAGGGTGTAAAGCGGCATAAACACAGCAGGGAAAAGCAGCCAAACCCCATTCTAAACATAAATTACTTTTAAAAACCAACAAAACAAAGACAGTGAAAGAGAGAGAAATTCTTACAAAATCCGTTCAAGGTCTCTGATGCAACCTGGATTGACCATATCTAGACGCACAGCTGGATGAGACATAAGGCTGGACACTCTTGGGGCTGAGAGGATTGGTGAGGTTGGGTGAGCAAACGCAGATACTTTAAAGTAATACCACGGTGTACCCACCCCATGGGTCTGAAATCTCCAGGTACAAGGGCATCTTCCTACATCAAAACATGCATGGGAAACCCAGAAGATGGTATGCCGTGAGATCGGGAAAGGTTTCTAAAACGCAACTCATTTCTCCTCTCCTTGTGCTCGGGTTCGCCATTCCAGCCGCTTGACTAACCATCTCCCTACTTGGAGAATCAGCACCTTTAACCTCCTGATTCGTACAGGTTGCAATTTGTCCTGAGGATGAACGGGAAGACGGGGAACCAACGAGAGACTAGCCCTAGGTGTTGGGACAGGCACAGGTCACTCCATTTTCCCATCACGAAGAAGAATGAACCACAGGCTCAGCCTGCCCCCCAGAACCAAAATAGGGCCTGAAGCAATCCTGAGCTTTTGCGGCCAGCTCCCAAAAAAGCGAGTAGACAAATGGAGCTCAGGGGCACTGCAATTCACAAACGTGCAGAGGTATAAATGATAACTCTCGTCCACAAATATATTGAGGGAAGGCAACGAAGAGGATTTGAAAGCAAGGCAGATTTGCAGGAAACAGATTTCAGGAGGTAGATTCGACTCACCTTTAAAGCACATGAAAAGCGGCAAAACGTTGACAATGATGCCCTTGGCCAAAAAGGGCGTATGCGTTTTTTCCTGAATATATTCCGGAAAAAACGCATACGCCCTTTTTGGCCAACCAAGCAAGCCGGAAGGGAAATCAGCGCTACAAAGAAGTCTCGCTTGCCCTCGGTCCAAAGGGACATGCAGAAAAAGGTGTAAAAACCAGAAAAGCAGGACAGGCCATGGAGACATGGGAGCCTTACTACGCTGATGGGCGGGATGTAAATTGCCAACAGCCACTCTGGAGAAATGTACGGTGTGTCCTGAAACAAGTAATAGACACAGCTTAGAGAGCATAGGGCACTTCAAGTCATGGGCGTATAAATTGGGAAAACTAAATTCAACAAGACACAGGCACCCCAAACTTTACGGCTGCTCTGTTTCCAAGAACCTCCACTTCGGTACACCTTCAATATCCCAGGAAAGAGAAAAATGGATAAAGAAATGGTGGTACTTGGCACAATGGAATATCCCTCAGCCATGAAATCAACGTCATAAGGCTAGTTAGCAGCATGATGAGTGGATTTAGCAACAATGATTCTAAGTGAAATAAGTCACACAGAAAAAAACACGTATCCTAAGATATCGCTTATAGAGGGAATGTCAATATCGCTACACTTGAACTGAATTACAAAACAGAACAGAGTCACACCTTTAGAAGACACACTATGGCTGCTTAACGGGAAAGGTGAGGTGGGGTGATGCATAAAACAAGGGTTTGAAATTAGCTCAGACACCGCTCCATAAGCCAAATATGTAATAAACAAGGCCTACTCCCTGCTCAGTGAACTGGACTCAACACCCCGTAGTAACCGCACAAGAATATATCTGAGTAGTAAGAATCTGAGAACCTATGTATTGATATCTCTCTGCAAGTGAATCAAGAGGGTGTAAAGCGGCATAAACACAGCAGGGAAAAGCAGCCAAACCCCATTCTAAACATAAATTACTTTAAAAAACCAACAAAACAAAGACAGTGAAAGAGAGAGAAATTCTTACAAAATCCGTTCAAGGTCTCTGATGCAACCTGGATTGACCATATCTAGACGCACAGCTGGATGAGACATAAGGCTGGACACTCTTGGGGCTGAGAGGATTGGTGAGGTTGGGTGAGCAAACGCAGATACTTTAAAGTAATACCACGGTGTACCCACCCCATGGGTCTGAAATCTCCAGGTACAAGGGCATCTTCCTACATCAAAACATGCATGGGAAACCCAGAAGATGGTATGCCGTGAGATCGGGAAAGGTTTCTAAAACGCACCTCATTTCTCCTCTCCTTGTGCTCGGGTTCGCCATTCCAGCCGCTTGACTAACCATCTCCCTACTTGGAGAATCAGCACCTTTAACCTCCTGATTCGTACAGGTTGCAATTTGTCCTGAGGATGAACGGGAAGACGGGGAACCAACGAGAGACTAGCCCTAGGTGTTGGGACAGGCACAGGTCACTCCATTTTCCCATCACGAAGAAGAATGAACCACAGGCTCAGCCTGCCCCCCAGAACCAAAATAGGGCCTGAAGCAATCCTGAGCTTTTGCGGCCAGCTCCCAAAAAAGCGAGTAGACAAATGGAGCTCAGGGGCACTGCAATTCACAAACGTGCAGAGGTATAAATGATAACTCTCGTCCACAAATATATTGAGGGAAGGCAACGAAGAGGATTTGAAAGCAAGGCAGATTTGCAGGAAACAGATTTCAGGAGGTAGATTCGACTCGCCTTTAAAGCACATGAAAAGCGGCAAAACGTTGACAATGATGCCCTTGGCCAAAAAGGGCGTATGCGTTTTTTCCTGAATATATTCCGGAAAAAACGCATACGCCCTTTTTGGCCAACCAAGCAAGCCGGAAGGGAAATCAGCGCTACAAAGAAGTCTCGCGTGCCCTCGGTCCAAAGGGACATGCAGAAAAAGGTGTAAAAACCAGAAAAGCAGGACAGGCCATGGAGACATGGGAGCCTTACTACGCTGATGGGCGGGATGTAAATTGCCAACAGCCACTCTGGAGAAATGTACGGTGTGTCCTGAAACAAGTAATAGACACAGCTTAGAGAGCATAGGGCACTTCAAGTCATGGGCGTATAAATTGGGAAAACTAAATTCAACAAGACACAGGCACCCCAAACTTTACGGCTGCTCTGTTTCCAAGAACCTCCACTTCGGTACACCTTCAATATCCCAGGAAAGAGAAAAATGGATAAAGAAATGGTGGTACTTGGCACAATGGAATATCACTCAGCCATGAAATCAACGTCATAAGGCTAGTTAGCAGCATGATGAGTGGATTTAGCAACGATGATTCTAAGTGAAATAAGTCACACAGAAAAAAACACGTATCCTAAGATATCGCTTATAGAGGGAATGTCAATATCGCTACACTTGAACTGAATTACAAAACAGAACAGAGTCACACCTTTAGAAGACACACTATGGCTGCTTAACGGGAAAGGTGAGGTGGGGTGATGCATAAAACAAGGGTTTGAAATTAGCTCAGACACCGCTCCATAAGCCAAATATGTAATAGACAAGGCCTACTCCCTGCTCAGTGAACTGGACTCAACACCCCGTAGTCACCGCACAAGAATATATCTGACTAGTAAGAATCTGAGAACCTATGTATTGATATCTCTCTGCAAGTGAATCAAGAGGGTGTAAAGCGGCATAAACACAGCAGGGAAAAGCAGCCAAGCCCCATTCTAAACATAAATTACTTTAAAAATCCCACAAAACAAAGACAGTGAAAGAGAGAGAAATTCTTACAAAATCCCTTCAGGGTCTCTGATGCAACCTGGATTGACCATATCTAGACGCACAGCTGGATGAGACATAAGGCTGGACACTCTTGGGGCTGAGAGGATTGGTGAGGTTGGGTGAGCAAACGCAGATACTTTAAAGTAATACCACGGTGTACCCACCCCATGGGTCTGAAATCTCCAGGTACAATTGCATCTTCCTACATCAAAACATGCATGGGAAACCCAGAAGATGGTATGCCGTGAGATCGGGAAAGGTTTCTAAAACGCACCTCATTTCTCCTCTCCTTGTGCTCGGGTTCGCCATTCCAGCCGCTTGACTAACCATCTCCCTACTTGGAGAATCAGCACCTTTAACCTCCTGTTTCGTACAGGTTGCAATTTGTCCTGAGGATGAACGGGAAGACGGGGAACCAACGAGAGACTAGCCCTAGGTGTTGGGACAGGCACAGGTCACTCCATTTTCCCATCAGGAAGAAGAATGAACCACAGGCTCAGCCTGCCCCCCAGAACCAAAATAGGGCCTGAAGCAATCCTGAGCTTTTGCGGCCAGCTCCCAAAAAAGCGAGTAGACAAATGGAGCTCAGGGGCACTGCAATTCACAAACGTGCAGAGTTATAAATGATAACTCTCGTCCACAAATATATTGAGGGAAGGCAACGAAGAGGATTTGAAAGCAAGGCAGATTTGCAGGAAACAGATTTCAGGAGGTAGATTCGACTCGCCTTTAAAGCACATGAAAAGCGGCAAAACGTTGACAATGATGCCCTTGGCCAAAAAGGGCGTATGCGTTTTTTCCTGAATATATTCCGGAAAAAACGCATACGCCCTTTTTGGCCAACCAAGCAAGCCGGAAGGGAAATCAGCGCTACAAAGAAGTCTCGCTTGCCCTCGGTCCAAAGGGACATGCAGAAAAAGGTGTAAAAACCAGAAAAGCAGGACAGGCCATGGAGACATGGGAGCCTTACTACGCTGATGGGCGGGATGTAAATTGCCAACAGCCACTCTGGAGAAATGTACGGTGTGTCCTGAAACAAGTAATAGACACAGCTTAGAGAGCATAGGGCACTTCAAGTCATGGGCGTATAAATTGGGAAAACTAAATTCAACAAGACACAGGCACCCCAAACTTTACGGCTGCTCTGTTTCCAAGAACCTCCACTTCGGTACACCTTCAATTTCCCAGGAAAGAGAAAAATGGATAAAGAAATGGTGGTACTTGGCACAATGGAATATCACTCAGCCATGAAATCAACGTCATAAGGCTAGTTAGCAGCATGATGAGTGGATTTAGCAACAATGATTCTAAGTGAAATAAGTCACACAGAAAAAAACACGTATCCTAAGATATCGTTTATAGAGGGAATGTCAATATCGCTACACTTGAACTGAATTACAAAACAGAACAGAGTCACACCTTTAGAAGACACACTATGGCTGCTTAACGGGAAAGGTGAGGTGGGGTGATGCATAAAACAAGGGTTTGAAATTAGCTCAGACACCGCTCCATAAGCCAAATATGTAATAGACAAGGCCTACTCCCTGCTCAGTGAACTGGACTCAACACCCCATAGTCCCCTCAGAAGAATATATCTGAGTAGTAAGAATCTGAGAACCTATGTATTGATATCTCTCTGCAAGTGAACCAAGAGGGTGTAAAGCGGCATAAACACAGCAGGGAAAAGCAGCCAAAGCCCATTCTAAACATAAATTACTTTAAAAAACCAACAAAACAAAGACAGTGAAAGAGAGAGAAATTCTTACAAAATCCCTTCAGGGTCTCTGATGCAACCTGGATTGACCATATCTAGACGCACAGCTGGATGAGACATAAGGCTGGACACTCTTGGGGCTGAGAGGATTGGTGAGGTTGGGTGAGCAAACGCAGATACTTTAGAGTAATACCACGGTGTACCCACCCCATGGGTCTGAAATCTCCAGGTACAAGGGCATCTTCCTACATCAAAACATGCATGGGAAACCCAGAAGATGGTATGCCGTGAGATCGGGAAAGGTTTCTAAAACGCACCTCATTTCTCCTCTCCTTGTGCTCGGGTTCGCCATTCCAGCCGCTTGACTAACCATCTCCCTACTTGGAGAATCAGCACCTTTATCCTCCTGTTTCGTACAGGTTGCAATTTGTCCTGAGGATGAACGGGAAGACGGGGAACCAACGAGAGACTAGCCCTAGGTGTTGGGACAGGCACAGGTCACTCCATTTTCCCATCAGGAAGAAGAATGAACCACAGGCTCAGCCTGCCCCCCAGAACCAAAATAGGGCCGGAAGCAATCGTGCGCTTTTGCGGCCAGCTCCCAAAAAAGCGAGTAGACAAATGGAGCTCAGGGGCACTGCAATTCACAAACGTGCAGAGTTATAAATGATAACTCTCGTCCACAAATATATTGAGGGAAGGCAACGAAGAGGATTTGAAAGCAAGGCAGATTTGCAGGAAACAGATTTCAGGAGGTAGATTCGACTCACCTTTAAAGCACATGAAAAGCGGCAAAACGTTGACAATGATGCCCTTGGCCAAAAAGGGCGTATGCGTTTTTTCCTGAATATATTCCGGAAAAAACGCATACGCCCTTTTTGGCCAACCAAGCAAGCCGGAAGGGAAATCAGCGCTACAAAGAAGTCTCGCTTGCCCTCGGTCCAAAGGGACATGCAGAAAAAGGTGTAAAAACCAGAAAAGCAGGACAGGCCATGGAGACATGGGAGCCTTACTACGCTGATGGGCGGGATGTAAATTGCCAACAGCCACTCTGGAGAAATGTACGGTGTGTCCTGAAACAAGTAATAGACACAGCTTAGAGAGCATAGGGCACTTCAAGTCATGGGCGTATAAATTGGGAAAACTAAATTCAACAAGACACAGGCACCCCAAACTTTACGGCTGCTCTGTTTCCAAGAACCTCCACTTCGGTACACCTTCAATATCCCAGGAAAGAGAAAAATGGATAAAGAAATGGTGGTACTTGGCACAATGGAATATCACTCAGCCATGAAATCAACGTCATAAGGCTAGTTAGCAGCATGATGAGTGGATTTAGCAACAATGATTCTAAGTGAAATAAGTCACACAGAAAAAAACACGTATCCTAAGATATCGCTTATAGAGGGAATGTCAATATCGCTACACTTGAACTGAATTACAAAACAGAACAGAGTCACACCTTTAGAAGACACACTATGGCTGCTTAACGGGAAAGGTGAGGTGGGGTGATGCATAAAACAAGGGTTTGAAATTAGCTCAGACACCGCTCCATAAGCCAAATATGTAATAGACAAGGCCTACTCCCTGCTCAGTGAACTGGACTCAACACCCCGTAGTCACCGCACAAGAATATATCTGACTAGTAAGAATCTGAGAACCTATGTATTGATATCTCTCTGCAAGTGAATCAAGAGGGTGTAAAGTGGCATAAACAAAGCAGGGAAAAGCAGCCAAGCCCCATTCTAAACATAAATTACTTTAAAAATCCCACAAAACAAAGACAGTGAAAGAGAGAGAAATTCTTACAAAATCCCTTCAGGGTCTCTGATGCAACCTGGATTGACCATATCTAGACGCACAGCTGGATGAGACATAAGGCTGGACACTCTTGGGGCTGAGAGGATTGGTGAGGTTGGGTGAGCAAACGCAGATACTTTAAAGTAATACCACGGTGTACCCACCCCATGGGTCTGAAATCTCCAGGTACAAGTGCATCTTCCTACATCAAAACATGCATGGGAAACCCAGAAGATGGTATGCCGTGAGATCGGGAAAGGTTTCTAAAACGCACCTCATTTCTCCTCTCCTTGTGCTCGGGTTCGCCATTCCAGCCGCTTGACTAACCATCTCCCTACTTGGAGAATCAGCACCTTTAACCTCCTGTTTCGTACAGGTTGCAATTTGTCCTGAGGATGAACGGGAAGACGGGGAACCAACGAGAGACTAGCCCTAGGTGTTGGGACAGGCACAGGTCACTCCATTTTCCCATCAGGAAGAAGAATGAACCACAGGCTCAGCCTGCCCCCCAGAACCAAAATAGGGCCTGAAGCAATCCTGAGCTTTTGCGGCCAGCTCCCAAAAAAGCGAGTAGACAAATGGAGCTCAGGGGCACTGCAATTCACAAACGTGCAGAGTTATAAATGATAACTCTCGTCCACAAATATATTGAGGGAAGGCAACGAAGAGGATTTGAAAGCAAGGCAGATTTGCAGGAAACAGATTTCAGGAGGTAGATTCGACTCGCCTTTAAAGCACATGAAAAGCGGCAAAACGTTGACAATGATGCCCTTGGCCAAAAAGGGCGTATGCGTTTTTTCCTGAATATATTCCGGAAAAAACGCATACGCCCTTTTTGGCCAACCAAGCAAGCCGGAAGGGAAATCAGCGCTACAAAGAAGTTTCGCGTGCCCTCGGTCCAAAGGGACATGCAGAAAAAGGTGTAAAAACCAGAAAAGCAGGACAGGCCATGGAGACATGGGAGCCTTACTTCGCTGATGGGCGGGATGTAAATTGCCAACAGCCACTCTGGAGAAATGTACGGTGTGTCCTGAAACAAGTAATAGACACAGCTTAGAGAGCATAGGGCACTTCAAGTCATGGGCGTATAAATTGGGAAAACTAAATTCAACAAGACACAGGCACCCCAAACTTTACGGCTGCTCTGTTTCCAAGAACCTCCACTTCGGTACACCTTCAATATCCCAGGAAAGAGAAAAATGGATAAAGAAATGGTGGTACTTGGCACAATGGAATATCACTCAGCCATGAAATCAACGTCATAAGGCTAGTTAGCAGCATGATGAGTGGATTTAGCAACAATGATTCTAAGTGAAATAAGTCACACAGAAAAAAACACGTATCCTAAGATATCGCTTATAGAGGGAATGTCAATATCGCTACACTTGAACTGAATTACAAAACAGAACAGAGTCACACCTTTAGAAGACACACTATGGCTGCTTAACGGGAAAGGTGAGGTGGGGTGATGCATAAAACAAGGGTTTGAAATTAGCTCAGACACCGCTCCATAAGCCAAATATGTAATAGACAAGGCCTACTCCCTGCTCAGTGAACTGGACTCAACACCCCGTAGTCACCGCACAAGAATATATCTGACTAGTAAGAATCTGAGAACCTATGTATTGATATCTCTCTGCAAGTGAATCAAGAGGGTGTAAAGCGGCATAAACACAGCAGGGAAAAGCAGCCAAGCCCCATTCTAAACATAAATTACTTTAAAAAACCAACAAAACAAAGACAGTGAAAGAGAGAGAAATTCTTACAAAATCCCTTCAGGGTCTCTGATGCAACCTGGATTGACCATATCTAGACGCACAGCTGGATGAGACATAAGGCTGGACACTCTTGGGGCTGAGAGGATTGGTGAGGTTGGGTGAGCAAACGCAGATACTTTAAAGTAATACCACGGTGTACCCACCCCATGGGTCTGAAATCTCCAGGTACAAGTGCATCTTCCTACATCAAAACATGCATGGGAAACCCAGAAGATGGTATGCCGTGAGATCGGGAAAGGTTTCTAAAACGCACCTCATTTCTCCTCTCCTTGTGCTCGGGTTCGCCATTCCAGCCGCTTGACTAACCATCTCCCTACTTGGAGAATCAGCACCTTTAACCTCCTGTTTCGTACAGGTTGCAATTTGTCCTGAGGATGAACGGGAAGACGGGGAACCAACGAGAGACTAGCCCTAGGTGTTGGGACAGGCACAGGTCACTCCATTTTCCCATCAGGAAGAAGAATGAACCACAGGCTCAGCCTGCCCCCCAGAACCAAAATAGGGCCTGAAGCAATCCTGAGCTTTTGCGGCCAGCTCCCAAAAAAGCGAGTAGACAAATGGAGCTCAGGGGCACTGCAATTCACAAACGTGCAGAGTTATAAATGATAACTCTCGTCCACAAATATATTGAGGGAAGGCAACGAAGAGGATTTGAAAGCAAGGCAGATTTGCAGGAAACAGATTTCAGGAGGTAGATTCGACTCGCCTTTAAAGCACATGAAAAGCGGCAAAACGTTGACAATGATGCCCTTGGCCAAAAAGGGCGTATGCGTTTTTTCCTGAATATATTCCGGAAAAAACGCATACGCCCTTTTTGGCAAACCAAGCAAGCCGGAAGGGAAATCAGCGCTACAAAGAAGTTTCGCGTGCCCTCGGTCCAAAGGGACATGCAGAAAAAGGTGTAAAAACCAGAAAAGCAGGACAGGCCATGGAGACATGGGAGCCTTACTTCGCTGATGGGCGGGATGTAAATTGCCAACAGCCACTCTGGAGAAATGTACGGTGTGTCCTGAAACAAGTAATAGACACAGCTTAGAGAGCATAGGGCACTTCAAGTCATGGGCGTATAAATTGGGAAAACTAAATTCAACAAGACACAGGCACCCCAAACTTTACGGCTGCTCTGTTTCCAAGAACCTCCACTTCGGTACACCTTCAATATCCCAGGAAAGAGAAAAATGGATAAAGAAATGGTGGTACTTGGCACAATGGAATATCACTCAGCCATGAAATCAACGTCATAAGGCTAGTTAGCAGCATGATGAGTGGATTTAGCAACAATGATTCTAAGTGAAATAAGTCACACAGAAAAAAACACGTATCCTAAGATATCGCTTATAGAGGGAATGTCAATATCGCTACACTTGAACTGAATTACAAAACAGAACAGAGTCACACCTTTAGAAGACACACTATGGCTGCTTAACGGGAAAGGTGAGGTGGGGTGATGCATAAAACAAGGGTTTGAAATTAGCTCAGACACCGCTCCATAAGCCAAATATGTAATAGACAAGGCCTACTCCCTGCTCAGTGAACTGGACTCAACACCCCGTAGTCACCGCACAAGAATATATCTGACTAGTAAGAATCTGAGAACCTATGTATTGATATCTCTCTGCAAGTGAATCAAGAGGGTGTAAAGCGGCATAAACATGGCAGGGAAAAGCAGCCAAGCCCCATTCTAAACATAAATTACTTTAAAAAACCAACAAAACAAAGACAGTGAAAGAGAGAGAAATTCTTACAAAATCCCTTCAGGGTCTCTGATGCAACCTGGATTGACCATATCTAGACGCACAGCTGGATGAGACATAAGGCTGGACACTCTTGGGGCTGAGAGGATTGGTGAGGTTGGGTGAGCAAACGCAGATACTTTAAAGTAATACCACGGTGTACCCACCCCATGGGTCTGAAATCTCCAGGTACAAGGGCATCTTCCTACATCAAAACATGCATGGGAAACCCAGAAGATGTAATGCCGTGAGATCGGGAAAGGTTTCTAAAACGCACCTCATTTCTCCTCTCCTTGTGCTCGGGTTCGCCATTCCAGCCGCTTGACTAACCATCTCCCTACTTGGAGAATCAGCACCTTTAACCTCCTGTTTCGTACAGGTTGCAATTTGTCCTGAGGATGAACGGGAAGACGGGGAACCAACGAGAGACTAGCCCTAGGTGTTGGGACAGGCACAGGTCACTCCATTTTCCCATCAGGAAGAAGAATGAACCACAGGCTCAGCCTGCCCCCCAGAACCAAAATAGGGCCGGAAGCAATCCTGAGCTTTTGCGGCCAGCTCCCAAAAAAGCGAGTAGACAAATGGAGCTCAGGGGCACTGCAATTCACAAACGTGCAGAGTTATAAATGATAACTCTCGTCCACAAATATATTGAGGGAAGGCAACGAAGAGGATTTGAAAGCAAGGCAGATTTGCAGGAAACAGATTTCAGGAGGTAGATTCGACTCGCCTTTAAAGCACATGAAAAGCGGCAAAACGTTGACAATGATGCCCTTGGCCAAAAAGGGCGTATGCGTTTTTTCCTGAATATATTCCGGAAAAAACGCATACGCCCTTTTTGGCCAACCAAGCAAGCCGGAAGGGAAATCAGCGCTACAAAGAAGTCTCGCTTGCCCTCGGTCCAAAGGGACATGCAGAAAAAGGTGTAAAAACCAGAAAAGCAGGACAGGCCATGGAGACATGGGAGCCTTACTACGCTGATGGGCGGGATGTAAATTGCCAACAGCCACTCTGGAGAAATGTACGGTGTGTCCTGAAACAAGTAATAGACACAGCTTAGAGAGCATAGGGCACTTCAAGTCATGGGCGTATAAATTGGGAAAACTAAATTCAACAAGACACAGGCACCCCAAACTTTACGGCTGCTCTGTTTCCAAGAACCTCCACTTCGGTACACCTTCAATATCCCAGGAAAGAGAAAAATGGATAAAGAAATGGTGGTACTTGGCACAATGGAATATCACTCAGCCATGAAATCAACGTCATAAGGCTAGTTAGCAGCATGATGAGTGGATTTAGCAACAATGATTCTAAGTGAAATAAGTCACACAGAAAAAAACACGTATCCTAAGATATCGCTTATAGAGGGAATGTCAATATCGCTACACTTGAACTGAATTACAAAACAGAACAGAGTCACACCTTTAGAAGACACACTATGGCTGCTTAACGGGAAAGGTGAGGTGGGGTGATGCATAAAACAAGGGTTTGAAATTAGCTCAGACACCGCTCCATAAGCCAAATATGTAATAGACAAGGCCTACTCCCTGCTCAGTGAACTGGACTCAACACCCCGTAGTCACCGCACAAGAATATATCTGACTAGTAAGAATCTGAGAACCTATGTATTGATATCTCTCTGCAAGTGAATCAAGAGTGTGTAAAGCGGCATAAACACAGCAGGGAAAAGCAGCCAAGCCCCATTCTAAACATAAATTACTTTAAAAATCCCACAAAACAAAGACAGTGAAAGAGAGAGAAATTCTTACAAAATCCCTTCAGGGTCTCTGATGCAACCTGGATTGACCATATCTAGACCCACAGCTGGATGAGACATAAGGCTGGACACTCTTGGGGCTGAGAGGATTGGTGAGGTTGGGTGAGCAAACGCAGATACTTTAAAGTAATACCACGGTGTACCCACCCCATGGGTCTGAAATCTCCAGGTACAAGTGCATCTTCCTACATCAAAACATGCATGGGAAACCCAGAAGATGGTATGCCGTGAGATCGGGAAAGGTTTCTAAAACGCACCTCATTTCTCCTCTCCTTGTGCTCGGGTTCGCCATTCCAGCCGCTTGACTAACCATCTCCCTACTTGGAGAATCAGCACCTTTAACCTCCTGTTTCGTACAGGTTGCAATTTGTCCTGAGGATGAACGGGAAGACGGGGAACCAACGAGAGACTAGCCCTAGGTGTTGGGACAGGCACAGGTCACTCCATTTTCCCATCAGGAAGAAGAATGAACCACAGGCTCAGCCTGCCCCCCAGAACCAAAATAGGGCCTGAAGCAATCCTGAGCTTTTGCGGCCAGCTCCCAAAAAAGCGAGTAGACAAATGGAGCTCAGGGGCACTGCAATTCACAAACGTGCAGAGTTATAAATGATAACTCTCGTCCACAAATATATTGAGGGAAGGCAACGAAGAGGATTTGAAAGCAAGGCAGATTTGCAGGAAACAGATTTCAGGAGGTAGATTCGACTCGCCTTTAAAGCACATGAAAAGCGGCAAAACGTTGACAATGATGCCCTTGGCCAAAAAGGGCGTATGCGTTTTTTCCTGAATATATTCCGGAAAAAACGCATACGCCCTTTTTGGCCAACCAAGCAAGCCGGAAGGGAAATCAGCGCTACAAAGAAGTCTCGCGTGCCCTCGGTCCAAAGGGACATGCAGAAAAAGGTGTAAAAACCAGAAAAGCAGGACAGGCCATGGAGACATGGGAGCCTTACTACGCTGATGGGCGGGATGTAAATTGCCAACAGCCACTCTGGAGAAATGTACGGTGTGTCCTGAAACAAGTAATAGACACAGCTTAGAGAGCATAGGGCACTTCAAGTCATGGGCGTATAAATTGGGAAAACTAAATTCAACAAGACACAGGCACCCCAAACTTTACGGCTGCTCTGTTTCCAAGAACCTCCACTTCGGTACACCTTCAATATCCCAGGAAAGAGAAAAATGGATAAAGAAATGGTGGTACTTGGCACAATGGAATATCACTCAGCCATGAAATCAACGTCATAAGGCTAGTTAGCAGCATGATGAGTGGATTTAGCAACAATGATTCTAAGTGAAATAAGTCACACAGAAAAAAACACGTATCCTAAGATATCGCTTATAGAGGGAATGTCAATATCGCTACACTTGAACTGAATTACAAAACAGAACAGAGTCACACCTTTAGAAGACACACTATGGCTGCTTAACGGGAAAGGTGAGGTGGGGTGATGCATAAAACAAGGGTTTGAAATTAGCTCAGACACCGCTCCATAAGCCAAATATGTAATAGACAAGGCCTACTCCCTGCTCAGTGAACTGGACTCAACACCCCGTAGTCACCGCACAAGAATATATCTGACTAGTAAGAATCTGAGAACCTATGTATTGATATCTCTCTGCAAGTGAATCAAGAGGGTGTAAAGCGGCATAAACACAGCAGGGAAAAGCAGCCAAGCCCCATTCTAAACATAAATTACTTTAAAAAACCAACAAAACAAAGACAGTGAAAGAGAGAGAAATTCTTACAAAATCCCTTCAGGGTCTCTGATGCAACCTGGATTGACCATATCTAGACGCACAGCTGGATGAGACATAAGGCTGGACACTCTTGGGGCTGAGAGGATTGGTGAGGTTGGGTGAGCAAACGCAGATACTTTAAAGTAATACCACGGTGTACCCACCCCATGGGTCTGAAATCTCCAGGTACAAGGGCATCTTCCTACATCAAAACATGCATGGGAAACCCAGAAGATGGTATGCCGTGAGATCGGGAAAGGTTTCTAAAACGCACCTCATTTCTCCTCTCCTTGTGCTCGGGTTCGCCATTCCAGCCGCTTGACTAACCATCTCCCTACTTGGAGAATCAGCACCTTTAACCTCCTGTTTCGTACAGGTTGCAATTTGTCCTGAGGATGAACGGGAAGACGGGGAACCAACGAGAGACTAGCCCTAGGTGTTGGGACAGGCACAGGTCACTCCATTTTCCCATCAGGAAGAAGAATGAACCACAGGCTCAGCCTGCCCCCCAGAACCAAAATAGGGCCGGAAGCAATCCTGAGCTTTTGCGGCCAGCTCCCAAAAAAGCGAGTAGACAAATGGAGCTCAGGGGCACTGCAATTCACAAACGTGCAGAGTTATAAATGATAACTCTCGTCCACAAATATATTGAGGGAAGGCAACGAAGAGGATTTGAAAGCAAGGCAGATTTGCAGGAAACAGATTTCAGGAGGTAGATTCGACTCGCCTTTAAAGCACATGAAAAGCGGCAAAACGTTGACAATGATGCCCTTGGCCAAAAAGGGCGTATGCGTTTTTTCCTGAATATATTCCGGAAAAAACGCATACGCCCTTTTTGGCCAACCAAGCAAGCCGGAAGGGAAATCAGCGCTACAAAGAAGTCTCGCTTGCCCTCGGTCCAAAGGGACATGCAGAAAAAGGTGTAAAAACCAGAAAAGCAGGACAGGCCATGGAGACATGGGAGCCTTACTACGCTGATGGGCGGGATGTAAATTGCCAACAGCCACTCTGGAGAAATGTACGGTGTGTCCTGAAACAAGTAATAGACACAGCTTAGAGAGCATAGGGCACTTCAAGTCATGGGCGTATAAATTGGGAAAACTAAATTCAACAAGACACAGGCACCCCAAACTTTACGGCTGCTCTGTTTCCAAGAACCTCCACTTCGGTACACCTTCAATATCCCAGGAAAGAGAAAAATGGATAAAGAAATAGTGGTACTTGGCACAATGGAATATCACTCAGCCATGAAATCAACGTCATAAGGCTAGTTAGCAGCATGATGAGTGGATTTAGCAACAATGATTCTAAGTGAAATACGTCACACAGAAAAAAACACGTATCCTAAGATATCGCTTATAGAGGGAATGTCAATATCGCTACACTTGAACTGAATTACAAAACAGAACAGAGTCACACCTTTAGAAGACACACTATGGCTGCTTAACGGGAAAGGTGAGGTGGGGTGATGCATAAAACAAGGG
Source organism: Eubalaena glacialis (assembly GCF_028564815.1). Taxonomy (NCBI): domain Eukaryota; kingdom Metazoa; phylum Chordata; class Mammalia; order Artiodactyla; family Balaenidae; genus Eubalaena; species Eubalaena glacialis. The sequence continues at coordinate 112,224 of NW_026871372.1, read as the reverse complement.
TTTGAAATTAGCTCAGACACCGCTCCATAAGCCAAATATGTAATAGACAAGGCCTACTCCCTGCTCAGTGAACTGGACTCAACACCCCGTAGTCACCGCACAAGAATATATCTGACTAGTAAGAATCTGAGAACCTATGTATTGATATCTCTCTGCAAGTGAATCAAGAGTGTGTAAAGCGGCATAAACACAGCAGGGAAAAGCAGCCAAGCCCCATTCTAAACATAAATTACTTTAAAAATCCCACAAAACAAAGACAGTGAAAGAGAGAGAAATTCTTACAAAATCCCTTCAGGGTCTCTGATGCAACCTGGATTGACCATATCTAGACCCACAGCTGGATGAGACATAAGGCTGGACACTCTTGGGGCTGAGAGGATTGGTGAGGTTGGGTGAGCAAACGCAGATACTTTAAAGTAATACCACGGTGTACCCACCCCATGGGTCTGAAATCTCCAGGTACAAGTGCATCTTCCTACATCAAAACATGCATGGGAAACCCAGAAGATGGTATGCCGTGAGATCGGGAAAGGTTTCTAAAACGCACCTCATTTCTCCTCTCCTTGTGCTCGGGTTCGCCATTCCAGCCGCTTGACTAACCATCTCCCTACTTGGAGAATCAGCACCTTTAACCTCCTGTTTCGTACAGGTTGCAATTTGTCCTGAGGATGAACGGGAAGACGGGGAACCAACGAGAGACTAGCCCTAGGTGTTGGGACAGGCACAGGTCACTCCATTTTCCCATCAGGAAGAAGAATGAACCACAGGCTCAGCCTGCCCCCCAGAACCAAAATAGGGCCTGAAGCAATCCTGAGCTTTTGCGGCCAGCTCCCAAAAAAGCGAGTAGACAAATGGAGCTCAGGGGCACTGCAATTCACAAACGTGCAGAGTTATAAATGATAACTCTCGTCCACAAATATATTGAGGGAAGGCAACGAAGAGGATTTGAAAGCAAGGCAGATTTGCAGGAAACAGATTTCAGGAGGTAGATTCGACTCGCCTTTAAAGCACATGAAAAGCGGCAAAACGTTGACAATGATGCCCTTGGCCAAAAAGGGCGTATGCGTTTTTTCCTGAATATATTCCGGAAAAAACGCATACGCCCTTTTTGGCCAACCAAGCAAGCCGGAAGGGAAATCAGCGCTACAAAGAAGTCTCGCGTGCCCTCGGTCCAAAGGGACATGCAGAAAAAGGTGTAAAAACCAGAAAAGCAGGACAGACCATGGAGACATGGGAGCCTTACTACGCTGATGGGCGGGATGTAAATTGCCAACAGCCACTCTGGAGAAATGTACGGTGTGTCCTGAAACAAGTAATAGACACAGCTTAGAGAGCATAGGGCACTTCAAGTCATGGGCGTATAAATTGGGAAAACTAAATTCAACAAGACACAGGCACCCCAAACTTTACGGCTGCTCTGTTTCCAAGAACCTCCACTTCGGTACACCTTCAATATCCCAGGAAAGAGAAAAATGGATAAAGAAATGGTGGTACTTGGCACAATGGAATATCACTCAGCCATGAAATCAACGTCATAAGGCTAGTTAGCAGCATGATGAGTGGATTTAGCAACAATGATTCTAAGTGAAATAAGTCACACAGAAAAAAACACGTATCCTAAGATATCGCTTATAGAGGGAATGTCAATATCGCTACACTTGAACTGAATTACAAAACAGAACAGAGTCACACCTTTAGAAGACACACTATGGCTGCTTAACGGGAAAGGTGAGGTGGGGTGATGCATAAAACAAGGGTTTGAAATTAGCTCAGACACCGCTCCATAAGCCAAATATGTAATAGACAAGGCCTACTCCCTGCTCAGTGAACTGGACTCAACACCCCGTAGTCACCGCACAAGAATATATCTGACTAGTAAGAATCTGAGAACCTATGTATTGATATCTCTCTGCAAGTGAATCAAGAGGGTGTAAAGCGGCATAAACACAGCAGGGAAAAGCAGCCAAGCCCCATTCTAAACATAAATTACTTTAAAAAACCAACAAAACAAAGACAGTGAAAGAGAGAGAAATTCTTACAAAATCCCTTCAGGGTCTCTGATGCAACCTGGATTGACCATATCTAGACGCACAGCTGGATGAGACATAAGGCTGGAAACTCTTGGGGCTGAGAGGATTGGTGAGGTTGGGTGAGCAAACGCAGATACTTTAAAGTAATACCACGGTGTACCCACCCCATGGGTCTGAAATCTCCAGGTACAAGGGCATCTTCCTACATCAAAACATGCATGGGAAACCCAGAAGATGGTATGCCGTGAGATCGGGAAAGGTTTCTAAAACGCACCTCATTTCTCCTCTCCTTGTGCTCGGGTTCGCCATTCCAGCCGCTTGACTAACCATCTCCCTACTTGGAGAATCAGCACCTTTAACCTCCTGTTTCGTACAGGTTGCAATTTGTCCTGAGGATGAACGGGAAGACGGGGAACCAACGAGAGACTAGCCCTAGGTGTTGGGACAGGCACAGGTCACTCCATTTTCCCATCAGGAAGAAGAATGAACCACAGGCTCAGCCTGCCCCCCAGAACCAAAATAGGGCCTGAAGCAATCCTGAGCTTTTGCGGCCAGCTCCCAAAAAAGCGAGTAGACAAATGGAGCTCAGGGGCACTGCAATTCACAAACGTGCAGAGTTATAAATGATAACTCTCGTCCACAAATATATTGAGGGAAGGCAACGAAGAGGATTTGAAAGCAAGGCAGATTTGCAGGAAACAGATTTCAGGAGGTAGATTCGACTCGCCTTTAAAGCACATGAAAAGCGGCAAAACGTTGACAATGATGCCCTTGGCCAAAAAGGGCGTATGCGTTTTTTCCTGAATATATTCCGGAAAAAACGCATACGCCCTTTTTGGCCAACCAAGCAAGCCGGAAGGGAAATCAGCGCTACAAAGAAGTCTCGCTTGCCCTCGGTCCAAAGGGACATGCAGAAAAAGGTGTAAAAACCAGAAAAGCAGGACAGGCCATGGAGACATGGGAGCCTTACTACGCTGATGGGCGGGATGTAAATTGCCAACAGCCACTCTGGAGAAATGTACGGTGTGTCCTGAAACAAGTAATAGACACAGCTTAGAGAGCATAGGGCACTTCAAGTCATGGGCGTATAAATTGGGAAAACTAAATTCAACAAGACACAGGCACCCCAAACTTTACGGCTGCTCTGTTTCCAAGAACCTCCACTTCGGTACACCTTCAATATCCCAGGAAAGAGAAAAATGGATAAAGAAATGGTGGTACTTGGCACAATGGAATATCACTCAGCCATGAAATCAACGTCATAAGGCTAGTTAGAAGCATGATGAGTGGATTTAGCAACAATGATTCTAAGTGAAATAAGTCACACAGAAAAAAACACGTATCCTAAGATATCGCTTATAGAGGGAATGTCAATATCGCTACACTTGAACTGAATTACAAAACAGAACAGAGTCACACCTTTAGAAGACACACTATGGCTGCTTAACGGGAAAGGTGAGGTGGGGTGATGCATAAAACAAGGGTTTGAAATTAGCTCAGACACCGCTCCATAAGCCAAATATGTAATAGACAAGGCCTACTCCCTGCTCAGTGAACTGGACTCAACACCCCGTAGTCACCGCACAAGAATATATCTGACTAGTAAGAATCTGAGAACCTATGTATTGATATCTCTCTGCAAGTGAATCAAGAGGGTGTAAAGCGGCATAAACACAGCAGGGAAAAGCAGCCAAGCCCCATTCTAAACATAAATTACTTTAAAAAACCAACAAAACAAAGACAGTGAAAGAGAGAGAAATTCTTACAAAATCCCTTCAGGGTCTCTGATGCAACCTGGATTGACCATATCTAGACGCACAGCTGGATGAGACATAAGGCTGGAAACTCTTGGGGCTGAGAGGATTGGTGAGGTTGGGTGAGCAAACGCAGATACTTTAAAGTAATACCACGGTGTACCCACCCCATGGGTCTGAAATCTCCAGGTACAAGGGCATCTTCCTACATCAAAACATGCATGGGAAACCCAGAAGATGGTATGCCGTGAGATCGGGAAAGGTTTCTAAAACGCACCTCATTTCTCCTCTCCTTGTGCTCGGGTTCGCCATTCCAGCCGCTTGACTAACCATCTCCCTACTTGGAGAATCAGCACCTTTAACCTCCTGTTTCGTACAGGTTGCAATTTGTCCTGAGGATGAACGGGAAGACGGGGAACCAACGAGAGACTAGCCCTAGGTGTTGGGACAGGCACAGGTCACTCCATTTTCCCATCAGGAAGAAGAATGAACCACAGGCTCAGCCTGCCCCCCAGAACCAAAATAGGGCCGGAAGCAATCCTGAGCTTTTGCGGCCAGCTCCCAAAAAAGCGAGTAGACAAATGGAGCTCAGGGGCACTGCAATTCACAAACGTGCAGAGTTATAAATGATAACTCTCGTCCACAAATATATTGAGGGAAGGCAACGAAGAGGATTTGAAAGCAAGGCAGATTTGCAGGAAACAGATTTCAGGAGGTAGATTCGACTCGCCTTTAAAGCACATGAAAAGCGGCAAAACGTTGACAATGATGCCCTTGGCCAAAAAGGGCGTATGCGTTTTTTCCTGAATATATTCCGGAAAAAACGCATACGCCCTTTTTGGCCAACCAAGCAAGCCGGAAGGGAAATCAGCGCTACAAAGAAGTCTCGCTTGCCCTCGGTCCAAAGGGACATGCAGAAAAAGGTGTAAAAACCAGAAAAGCAGGACAGGCCATGGAGACATGGGAGCCTTACTACGCTGATGGGCGGGATGTAAATTGCCAACAGCCACTCTGTTGAAATGTACGGTGTGTCCTGAAACAAGTAATAGACACAGCTTAGAGAGCATAGGGCACTTCAAGTCATGGGCGTATAAATTGGGAAAACTAAATTCAACAAGACACAGGCACCCCAAACTTTACGGCTGCTCTGTTTCCAAGAACCTCCACTTCGGTACACCTTCAATATCCCAGGAAAGAGAAAAATGGATAAAGAAATGGTGGTACTTGGCACAATGGAATATCACTCAGCCATGAAATCAACGTCATAAGGCTAGTTAGCAGCATGATGAGTGGATTTAGCAACAATGATTCTAAGTGAAATAAGTCACACAGAAAAAAACACGTATCCTAAGATATCGCTTATAGAGGGAATGTCAATATCGCTACACTTGAACTGAATTACAAAACAGAACAGAGTCACACCTTTAGAAGACACACTATGGCTGCTTAACGGGAAAGGTGAGGTGGGGTGATGCATAAAACAAGGGTTTGAAATTAGCTCAGACACCGCTCCATAAGCCAAATATGTAATAGACAAGGCCTACTCCCTGCTCAGTGAACTGGACTCAACACCCCGTAGTCACCGCACAAGAATATATCTGACTAGTAAGAATCTGAGAACCTATGTATTGATATCTCTCTGCAAGTGAATCAAGAGGGTGTAAAGCGGCATAAACACAGCAGGGAAAAGCAGCCAAGCCCCATTCTAAACATAAATTACTTTAAAAATCCCACAAAACAAAGACAGTGAAAGAGAGAGAAATTCTTACAAAATCCCTTCAGGGTCTCTGATGCAACCTGGATTGACCATATCTAGACGCACAGCTGGATGAGACATAAGGCTGGACACTCTTGGGGCTGAGAGGATTGGTGAGGTTGGGTGAGCAAACGCAGATACTTTAAAGTAATACCACGGTGTACCCACCCCAAGGGTCTGAAATCTCCAGGTACAAGGGCATCTTCCTACATCAAAACATGCATGGGAAACCCAGAAGATGGTATGCCGTGAGATCGGGAAAGGTTTCTAAAACGCACCTCATTTCTCCTCTCCTTGTGCTCGGGTTCGCCATTCCAGCCGCTTGACTAACCATCTCCCTACTTGGAGAATCAGCACCTTTAACCTCCTGTTTCGTACAGGTTGCAATTTGTCCTGAGGATGAACGGGAAGACGGGGAACCAACGAGAGACTAGCCCTAGGTGTTGGGACAGGCACAGGTCACTCCATTTTCCCATCAGGAAGAAGAATGAACCACAGGCTCAGCCTGCCCCCCAGAACCAAAATAGGGCCTGAAGCAGTCCTGAGCTTTTGCGGCCAGCTCCCAAAAAAGCGAGTAGACAAATGGAGCTCAGGGGCACTGCAATTCACAAACGTGCAGAGTTATAAATGATAACTCTCGTCCACAAATATATTGAGGGAAGGCAACGAAGAGGATTTGAAAGCAAGGCAGATTTGCAGGAAACAGATTTCAGGAGGTAGATTCGACTCGCCTTTAAAGCACATGAAAAGCGGCAAAACGTTGACAATGATGCCCTTGGCCAAAAAGGGCGTATGCGTTTTTTCCTGAATATATTCCGGAAAAAACGCATACGCCCTTTTTGGCCAACCAAGCAAGCCGGAAGGGAAATCAGCGCTACAAAGAAGTCTCGCTTGCCCTCGGTCCAAAGGGACATGCAGAAAAAGGTGTAAAAACCAGAAAAGCAGGACAGGCCATGGAGACATGGGAGCCTTACTACGCTGATGGGCGGGATGTAAATTGCCAACAGCCACTCTGTTGAAATGTACGGTGTGTCCTGAAACAAGTAATAGACACAGCTTAGAGAGCATAGGGCACTTCAAGTCATGGGCGTATAAATTGGGAAAACTAAATTCAACAAGACACAGGCACCCCAAACTTTACGGCTGCTCTGTTTCCAAGAACCTCCACTTCGGTACACCTTCAATATCCCAGGAAAGAGAAAAATGGATAAAGAAATGGTGGTACTTGGCACAATGGAATATCACTCAGCCATGAAATCAACGTCATAAGGCTAGTTAGCAGCATGATGAGTGGATTTAGCAACAATGATTCTAAGTGAAATAAGTCACACAGAAAAAAACACGTATCCTAAGATATCGCTTATAGAGGGAATGTCAATATCGCTACACTTGAACTGAATTACAAAACAGAACAGAGTCACACCTTTAGAAGACACACTATGGCTGCTTAACGGGAAAGGTGAGGTGGGGTGATGCATAAAACAAGGGTTTGAAATTAGCTCAGACACCGCTCCATAAGCCAAATATGTAATAGACAAGGCCTACTCCCTGCTCAGTGAACTGGACTCAACACCCCGTAGTCACCGCACAAGAATATATCTGACTAGTAAGAATCTGAGAACCTATGTATTGATATCTCTCTGCAAGTGAATCAAGAGGGTGTAAAGCGGCATAAACACAGCAGGGAAAAGCAGCCAAGCCCCATTCTAAACATAAATTACTTTAAAAAACCAACAAAACAAAGACAGTGAAAGAGAGAGAAATTCTTACAAAATCCCTTCAGGGTCTCTGATGCAACCTGGATTGACCATATCTAGACGCACAGCTGGATGAGACATAAGGCTGGAAACTCTTGGGGCTGAGAGGATTGGTGAGGTTGGGTGAGCAAACGCAGATACTTTAAAGTAATACCACGGTGTACCCACCCCATGGGTCTGAAATCTCCAGGTACAAGGGCATCTTCCTACATCAAAACATGCATGGGAAACCCAGAAGATGGTATGCCGTGAGATCGGGAAAGGTTTCTAAAACGCACCTCATTTCTCCTCTCCTTGTGCTCGGGTTCGCCATTCCAGCCGCTTGACTAACCATCTCCCTACTTGGAGAATCAGCACCTTTAACCTCCTGTTTCGTACAGGTTGCAATTTGTCCTGAGGATGAACGGGAAGACGGGGAACCAACGAGAGACTAGCCCTAGGTGTTGGGACAGGCACAGGTCACTCCATTTTCCCATCAGGAAGAAGAATGAACCACAGGCTCAGCCTGCCCCCCAGAACCAAAATAGGGCCGGAAGCAATCCTGAGCTTTTGCGGCCAGCTCCCAAAAAAGCGAGTAGACAAATGGAGCTCAGGGGCACTGCAATTCACAAACGTGCAGAGTTATAAATGATAACTCTCGTCCACAAATATATTGAGGGAAGGCAACGAAGAGGATTTGAAAGCAAGGCAGATTTGCAGGAAACAGATTTCAGGAGGTAGATTCGACTCGCCTTTAAAGCACATGAAAAGCGGCAAAACGTTGACAATGATGCCCTTGGCCAAAAAGGGCGTATGCGTTTTTTCCTGAATATATTCCGGAAAAAACGCATACGCCCTTTTTGGCCAACCAAGCAAGCCGGAAGGGAAATCAGCGCTACAAAGAAGTCTCGCTTGCCCTCGGTCCAAAGGGACATGCAGAAAAAGGTGTAAAAACCAGAAAAGCAGGACAGGCCATGGAGACATGGGAGCCTTACTACGCTGATGGGCGGGATGTAAATTGCCAACAGCCACTCTGTTGAAATGTACGGTGTGTCCTGAAACAAGTAATAGACACAGCTTAGAGAGCATAGGGCACTTCAAGTCATGGGCGTATAAATTGGGAAAACTAAATTCAACAAGACACAGGCACCCCAAACTTTACGGCTGCTCTGTTTCCAAGAACCTCCACTTCGGTACACCTTCAATATCCCAGGAAAGAGAAAAATGGATAAAGAAATGGTGGTACTTGGCACAATGGAATATCACTCAGCCATGAAATCAACGTCATAAGGCTAGTTAGCAGCATGATGAGTGGATTTAGCAACAATGATTCTAAGTGAAATACGTCACACAGAAAAAAACACGTATCCTAAGATATCGCTTATAGAGGGAATGTCAATATCGCTACACTTGAACTGAATTACAAAACAGAACAGAGTCACACCTTTAGAAGACACACTATGGCTGCTTAACGGGAAAGGTGAGGTGGGGTGATGCATAAAACAAGGGTTTGAAATTAGCTCAGACACCGCTCCATAAGCCAAATATGTAATAGACAAGGCCTACTCCCTGCTCAGTGAACTGGACTCAACACCCCGTAGTCACCGCACAAGAATATATCTGACTAGTAAGAATCTGAGAACCTATGTATTGATATCTCTCTGCAAGTGAATCAAGAGGGTGTAAAGCGGCATAAACACAGCAGGGAAAAGCAGCCAAGCCCCATTCTAAACATAAATTACTTTAAAAATCCCACAAAACAAAGAGAGTGAAAGAGAGAGAAATTCTTACAAAATCCCTTCAGGGTCTCTGATGCAACCTGGATTGACCATATCTAGACGCACAGCTGGATGAGACATAAGGCTGGACACTCTTGGGGCTGAGAGGATTGGTGAGGTTGGGTGAGCAAACGCAGATACTTTAAAGTAATACCACGGTGTACCCACCCCAAGGGTCTGAAATCTCCAGGTACAAGGGCATCTTCCTACATCAAAACATGCATGGGAAACCCAGAAGATGGTATGCCGTGAGATCGGGAAAGGTTTCTAAAACGCACCTCATTTCTCCTCTCCTTGTGCTCGGGTTCGCCATTCCAGCCGCTTGACTAACCATCTCCCTACTTGGAGAATCAGCACCTTTAACCTCCTGTTTCGTACAGGTTGCAATTTGTCCTGAGGATGAATGGGAAGACGGGGAACCAACGAGAGACTAGCCCTAGGTGTTGGGACAGGCACAGGTCACTCCATTTTCCCATCAGGAAGAAGAATGAACCACAGGCTCAGCCTGCCCCCCAGAACCAAAATAGGGCCTGAAGCAATCCTGAGCTTTTGCGGCCAGCTCCCAAAAAAGCGAGTAGACAAATGGAGCTCAGGGGCACTGCAATTCACAAACGTGCAGAGTTATAAATGATAACTCTCGTCCACAAATATATTGAGGGAAGGCAACGAAGAGGATTTGAAAGCAAGGCAGATTTGCAGGAAACAGATTTCAGGAGGTAGATTCGACTCGCCTTTAAAGCACATGAAAAGCGGCAAAACGTTGACAATGATGCCCTTGGCCAAAAAGGGCGTATGCGTTTTTTCCTGAATATATTCCGGAAAAAACGCATACGCCCTTTTTGGCCAACCAAGCAAGCCGGAAGGGAAATCAGCGCTACAAAGAAGTCTCGCTTGCCCTCGGTCCAAAGGGACATGCAGAAAAAGGTGTAAAAACCAGAAAAGCAGGACAGGCCATGGAGACATGGGAGCCTTACTACGCTGATGGGCGGGATGTAAATTGCCAACAGCCACTCTGGAGAAATGTACGGTGTGTCCTGAAACAAGTAATAGACACAGCTTAGAGAGCATAGGGCACTTCAAGTCATGGGCGTATAAATTGGGAAAACTAAATTCAACAAGACACAGGCACCCCAAACTTTACGGCTGCTCTGTTTCCAAGAACCTCCACTTCGGTACACCTTCAATATCCCAGGAAAGAGAAAAATGGATAAAGAAATGGTGGTACTTGGCACAATGGAATATCACTCAGCCATGAAATCAACGTCATAAGGCTAGTTAGCAGCATGATGAGTGGATTTAGCAACAATGATTCTAAGTGAAATAAGTCACACAGAAAAAAACACGTATCCTAAGATATCTCTTATAGAGGGAATGTCAATATCGCTACACTTGAACTGAATTACAAAACAGAACAGAGTCACACCTTTAGAAGACACACTATGGCTGCTTAACGGGAAAGGTGAGGTGGGGTGATGCATAAAACAAGGGTTTGAAATTAGCTCAGACACCGCTCCATAAGCCAAATATGTAATAGACAAGGCCTACTCCCTGCTCAGTGAACTGGACTCAACACCCCGTAGTCACCGCACAAGAATATATCTGACTAGTAAGAATCTGAGAACCTATGTATTGATATCTCTCTGCAAGTGAATCAAGAGGGTGTAAAGCGGCATAAACACAGCAGGGAAAAGCAGCCAAGCCCCATTCTAAACATAAATTACTTTAAAAATCCCACAAAACAAAGACAGTGAAAGAGAGAGAAATTCTTACAAAATCCCTTCAGGGTCTCTGATGCAACCTGGATTGACCATATCTAGACGCACAGCTGGATGAGACATAAGGCTGGACACTCTTGGGGCTGAGAGGATTGGTGAGGTTGGGTGAGCAAACGCAGATATTTAAAGTAATACCGCGGTGTACCCACCCCATGGGTCTCAAATCTCCAGGTACAAGGGCATCTTCCTACATCAAAACATGCATGGGAAACCCAGAAGATGGTATGCCGTGAGATCGGGAAAGGTTTCTAAAACGCACCTCATTTCTCCTCTCCTTGTGCTCGGGTTCGCCATTCCAGCCGCTTGACTAACCATCTCCCTACTTGGAGAATCAGCACCTTTAACCTCCTGTTTCGTACAGGTTGCAATTTGTCCTGAGGATGAACGGGAAGACGGGGAACCAACGAGAGACTAGCCCTAGGTGTTGGGACAGGCACAGGTCTCTCCATTTTCCCATCAGGAAGAAGAATGAACCACAGGCTCAGCCTGCCCCCCAGAACCAAAATAGGGCCTGAAGCAATCCTGAGCTTTTGCGGCCAGCTCCCAAAAAAGCGAGTAGACAAATGGAGCTCAGGGGCACTGCAATTCACAAACGTGCAGAGTTATAAATGATAACTCTCGTCCACAAATATATTGAGGGAAGGCAACGAAGAGGATTTGAAAGCAAGGCAGATTTGCAGGAAACAGATTTCAGGAGGTAGATTCGACTCGCCTTTAAAGCACATGAAAAGCGGCAAAACGTTGACAATGATGCCCTTGGCCAAAAAGGGCGTATGCGTTTTTTCCTGAATATATTCCGGAAAAAACGCATACGCCCTTTTTGGCCAACCAAGCAAGCCGGAAGGGAAATCAGCGCTACAAAGAAGTCTCGCTTGCCCTCTGTCCAAAGGGACATGCAGAAAAAGGTGTAAAAACCAGAAAAGCAGGACAGGCCATGGAGACATGGGAGCCTTACTACGCTGATGGGGGGGATGTAAATTGCCAACAGCCACTCTGGAGAAATGTACGGTGTGTCCTGAAACAAGTAATAGACACAGCTTAGAGAGCATATGGCACTTCAAGTCATGGGCGTATAAATTGGGAAAACTAAAAATCAATAAGACACAGGCACCCCAAACTTTACGGCTGCTCTGTTTCCAAGAACCTCCACTTCGGTACACCTTCAATATCCCAGGAAAGAGAAAAATGGATAAAGAAATGGTGGTACTTGGCACAATGGAATATCACTCAGCCATGAAATCAATGTCGAAAGGCTAGTTAGCAGCATGATGAGTGGATTTAGCTACGATGATTCTAAGTGAAATAAGTCACACAGAAAAAAACACGTATCCTAAGATATCGCTTATAGAGGGAATGTCAATATCGCTACACTTGAACTGAATTACAAAACAGAACAGAGTCACACCTTTAGAAGACACACTATGGCTGCTTAACGGGAAAGGTGAGGTGGGGTGATGCATAAAACAAGGGTTTGAAATTAGCTCAGACACCGCTCCATAAGCCAAATATGTAATAGACAAGGCCTACTCCCTGCTCAGTGAACTGGACTCAACACCCCGTAGTCACCGCACAAGAATATATCTGACTAGTAAGAATCTGAGAACCTATGTATTGATATCTCTCTGCAAGTGAATCAAGAGGGTGTAAAGCGGCATAAACACAGCAGGGAAAAGCAGCCACGCCCCATTCTAAACATAAATTACTTAAAAAAACCCACAAAACAAAGACAGTGAAAGAGAGAGAAATTCTTACAAAATCCGTTCAGGGTCTCTGATGCAACCTGCATTGACCATATCTAGACCCACAGCTGGATGAGACATAAGGCTGGACACTCTTGGGGCTGAGAGGATTGGTGAGGTTCGGTGAGCAAACGCAGATAGTTTAAAGTAATACCGCGGGGTACCCACCTCATGGGTCTCAAATCTCCAGGTACAAGGGCATCTTCCTACATCAAAACATGCATGGGAAACCCAGAAGATGGTATGCCGTGAGATCGGAAAAGGTTTCTAAAACGCACCTCATTTCTCCTCTCCTTGTGCTCGGGTTCGCCATTCCAGCCGCTTGACTAACCATCTCCCTACTTGGAGAATCAGCACCTTTAACCTCCTGTTTCGTACAGGTTGCAATTTGTCCTGAGGATGAACGGGAAGACGGGGAACCAACGAGAGACTAGCCCTAGGTGTTGGGACAGGCACAGGTCACTCCATTTTCCCATCACGAAGAAGAATGAACCACAGGCTCAGCCTGCCCCCCAGAACCAAAATAGGGCCTGAAGCAATCCTGAGCTTTTGCGGCCAGCTCCCAAAAAAGCGAGTAGACAAATGGAGCTCAGGGGCACTGCAATTCACAAACGTGCAGAGTTATAAATGATAACTCTCGTCCACAAATATATTGAGGGAAGGCAACGAAGAGGATTTGAAAGCAAGGCAGATTTGCAGGAAACAGATTTCAGGAGGTAGATTCGACTCGCATTTAAAGCACAAGAAAAGCGGCAAAACGTTGACAATGATGCCCTTGGCCAAAAAGGGCGTATGCGTTTTTCCCTGAATATATTCCGGAAAAAACGCATACGCCCTTTTTTGGCCAACCAAGCAAGCCGGAAGGGAAATCAGCGCTACAAAGAAGTCTCGCTTGCCCTCGGTCCAAAGGGACATGCAGAAAAAGGTGTAAAAACCAGAAAAGCAGGACAGGCCATGGGGACATGGGAGCCTTACTACACTGATGGGCGGGATGTAAATTGCCAGCAGCCACTCTGGAGAAATGTACGGTGTGTCTTGAAACAAGTAATAGACACAGCTTAGAGAGCATAGGGCACTTCAAGTCATGGGCGTATAAATTGGGAACACTAAAAATCAACAAGACACAGGCACCCCAAACTTTACAGCTGCTCTGTTTCCAAGAACCTCTACTTCGGTACACCTTCAATATCCCAGGAAAGAGAAAAATGGATAAAGAAATGGTGGTACTTGGCACAATGGAATATCACTCAGCCATGAAATCAATGTCATAAGGCTAGTTAGCAGCATGATGAGTGGATTTAGGTACGATGATTCTAAGGGAAATAAGTCACACAGAAAAAGACACTTATCCTAAGATAGCGCTTATAGAGGGAATGTCAAAATCGCTACACTTGAACTGAATTACAAAACAGAACAGAGTCACACCTTTAGAAGACACACTCTGGCTGCTTAACAGGAAAGGTGAGGTGGGGTGATGCATAAAACAAGGGTTTGAAATTAGCTCAGAGACCGCTCCATAAGCCAAATATGTAATAGACAAGGCCTACTCCCTGCTCAGTGAACTGGACTCAACACCCCGTAGTCACCGCACAAGAATATATCTGACTAGTAAGAATCTGAGAACCTATGTATTGATATCTCTCTGCAAGTGAATCAAGAGGGTGTAAAGTGGCATAAACACAGCAGGGAAAAGCAGCCAAGCCCCATTCTAAACATAAATTACTTTAAAAATCCCACAAAACAAAGACAGTGAAAGAGAGAGAAATTCTTACAAAATCCCTTCAGGGTCTCTGATGCAACCTGGATTGACCATATCTAGACGCACAGCTGGATGAGACATAAGGCTGGACACTCTTGGGGCTGAGAGGATTGGTGAGGTTGGGTGAGCAAACGCAGATACTTTAAAGTAATACCACGGTGTACCCACCCCATGGGTCTGAAATCTCCAGGTACAAGTGCATCTTCCTACATCAAAACATGCATGGGAAACCCAGAAGATGGTATGCCGTGAGATCGGGAAAGGTTTCTAAAACGCACCTCATTTCTCCTCTCCTTGTGCTCGGGTTCGCCATTCCAGCCGCTTGACTAACCATCTCCCTACTTGGAGAATCAGCACCTTTAACCTCCTGTTTCGTACAGGTTGCAATTTGTCCTGAGGATGAACGGGAAGACGGGGAACCAACGAGAGACTAGCCCTAGGTGTTGGGACAGGCACAGGTCACTCCATTTTCCCATCAGGAAGAAGAATGAACCACAGGCTCAGCCTGCCCCCCAGAACCAAAATAGGGCCTGAAGCAATCCTGAGCTTTTGCGGCCAGCTCCCAAAAAAGCGAGTAGACAAATGGAGCTCAGGGGCACTGCAATTCACAAACGTGCAGAGTTATAAATGATAACTCTCGTCCACAAATATATTGAGGGAAGGCAACGAAGAGGATTTGAAAGCAAGGCAGATTTGCAGGAAACAGATTTCAGGAGGTAGATTCGACTCGCTTTTAAAGCACATGAAAAGCGGCAAAACGTTGACAATGATGCCCTTGGCCAAAAAGGGCGTATGCGTTTTTTCCTGAATATATTCCGGAAAAAACGCATACGCCCTCTTTCGCCAACCAAGCAAGCCGGAAGGGAAATCAGCGCTACAAAGAAGTCTCGCGTGCCCTCGGTCCAAAGGGACATGCAGAAAAAGGTGTAAAAACCAGAAAAGCAGGACAGGCCATGGAGACATGGGAGCCTTACTTCGCTGATGGGCGGGATGTAAATTGCCAACAGCCACTCTGGAGAAATGTACGGTGTGTCCTGAAACAAGTAATAGACACAGCTTAGAGAGCATAGGGCACTTCAAGTCATGGGCGTATAAATTGGGAAAACTAAATTCAACAAGACACAGGCACCCCAAACTTTACGGCTGCTCTGTTTCCAAGAACCTCCACTTCGGTACACCTTCAATATCCCAGGAAAGAGAAAAATGGATAAAGAAATGGTGGTACTTGGCACAATGGAATATCACTCAGCCATGAAATCAACGTCATAAGGCTAGTTAGCAGCATGATGAGTGGATTTAGCAACAATGATTCTAAGTGAAATAAGTCACACAGAAAAAAACACGTATCCTAAGATATCGCTTATAGAGGGAATGTCAATATCGCTACACTTGAACTGAATTACAAAACAGAACAGAGTCACACCTTTAGAAGACACACTATGGCTGCTTAACGGGAAAGGTGAGGTGGGGTGATGCATAAAACAAGGGTTTGAAATTAGCTCAGACACCGCTCCATAAGCCAAATATGTAATAGACAAGGCCTACTCCCTGCTCAGTGAACTGGACTCAACACCCCGTAGTCACCGCACAAGAATATATCTGACTAGTAAGAATCTGAGAACCTATGTATTGATATCTCTCTGCAAGTGAATCAAGAGGGTGTAAAGCGGCATAAACACAGCAGGGAAAAGCAGCCAAGCCCCATTCTAAACATAAATTACTTTAAAAAACCAACAAAACAAAGACAGTGAAAGAGAGAGAAATTCTTACAAAATCCCTTCAGGGTCTCTGATGCAACCTGGATTGACCATATCTAGACGCACAGCTGGATGAGACATAAGGCTGGACACTCTTGGGGCTGAGAGGATTGGTGAGGTTGGGTGAGCAAACGCAGATACTTTAAAGTAATACCACGGTGTACCCACCCCATGGGTCTGAAATCTCCAGGTACAAGGGCATCTTCCTACATCAAAACATGCATGGGAAACCCAGAAGATGGTATGCCGTGAGATCGGGAAAGGTTTCTAAAACGCACCTCATTTCTCCTCTCCTTGTGCTCGGGTTCGCCATTCCAGCCGCTTGACTAACCATCTCCCTACTTGGAGAATCAGCACCTTTAACCTCCTGTTTCGTACAGGTTGCAATTTGTCCTGAGGATGAACGGGAAGACGGGGAACCAACGAGAGACTAGCCCTAGGTGTTGGGACAGGCACAGGTCACTCCATTTTCCCATCAGGAAGAAGAATGAACCACAGGCTCAGCCTGCCTCCCAGAACCAAAATAGGGCCTGAAGCAATCCTGAGCTTTTGCGGCCAGCTCCCAAAAAAGCGAGTAGACAAATGGAGCTCAGGGGCACTGCAATTCACAAACGTGCAGAGTTATAAAAGATAACTCTCGTCCACAAATATATTGAGGGAAGGCAACGAAGAGGATTTGAAAGCAAGGCAGATTTGCAGGAAACAGATTTCAGGAGGTAGATTCGACTCGCCTTTAAAGCACATGAAAAGCGGCAAAACGTTGACAATGATGCCCTTGGCCAAAAAGGGCGTATGCGTTTTTTCCTGAATATATTCCGGAAAAAACGCATACGCCCTTTTTGGCCAACCAAGCAAGCCGGAAGGGAAATCAGCGCTACAAAGAAGTCTCGCTTGCCCTCGGTCCAAAGGGACATGCAGAAAAAGGTGTAAAAACCAGAAAAGCAGGACAGGCCATGGAGACATGGGAGCCTTACTACGCTGATGGGCGGGATGTAAATTGCCAACAGCCACTCTGGAGAAATGTACGGTGTGTCCTGAAACAAGTAATAGACACAGCTTAGAGAGCATAGGGCACTTCAAGTCATGGGCGTATAAATTGGGAAAACTAAATTCAACAAGACCCAGGCACCCCAAACTTTACGGCTGCTCTGTTTCCAAGAACCTCCACTTCGGTACACCTTCAATATCCCAGGAAAGAGAAAAATGGATAAAGACATGGTGGAACTTGGCACAATGGAATATCACTCAGCCATGAAATCAACGTCATAAGGCTAGTTAGCAGCATGATGAGTGGATTTAGCAACAATGATTCTAAGTGAAATACGTCACACAGAAAAAAACACGTATCCTAAGATATCGCTTATAGCGGGAATGTCAATATCGCTACACTTGAACTGAATTACAAAACAGAACAGAGTCACACCTTTAGAAGACACACTATGGCTGCTTAACGGGAAAGGTGAGGTGGGGTGATGCATAAAACAAGGGTTTGAAATTAGCTCAGACACCGCTCCATAAGCCAAATATGTAATAGACAAGGCCTACTCCCTGCTCAGTGAACTGGACTCAACACCCCGTAGTCACCGCACAAGAATATATCTGACTAGTAAGAATCTGAGAACCTATGTATTGATATCTCTCTGCAAGTGAATCAAGAGGGTGTAAAGCGGCATAAACACAGCAGGGAAAAGCAGCCAAGCCCCATTCTAAACATAAATTACTTTAAAAATCCCACAAAACAAAGACAGTGAAAGAGAGAGAAATTCTTACAAAATCCCTTCAGGGTCTCTGATGCAACCTGGATTGACCATATCTAGACGCACAGCTGGATGAGACATAAGGCTGGACACTCTTGGGGCTGAGAGGATTGGTGAGGTTGGGTGAGCAAACGCAGATACTTTAAAGTAATACCACGGTGTACCCACCCCATGGGTCTGAAATCTCCAGGTACAAGTGCATCTTCCTACATCAAAACATGCATGGGAAACCCAGAAGATGGTATGCCGTGAGATCGGGAAAGGTTTCTAAAACGCACCTCATTTCTCCTCTCCTTGTGCTAGGGTTTGCCATTCCAGCCGCTTGACTAACCATCTCCCTACTTGGAGAATCAGCACCTTTAACCTCCTGTTTCGTACAGGTTGCAATTTGTCCTGAGGATGAACGGGAAGACGGGGAACCAACGAGAGACTAGCCCTAGGTGTTGGGACAGGCACAGGTCACTCCATTTTCCCATCAGGAAGAAGAATGAACCACAGGCTCAGCCTGCCCCCCAGAACCAAAATAGGGCCTGAAGCAATCCTGAGCTTTTGCGGCCAGCTCCCAAAAAAGCGAGTAGACAAATGGAGCTCAGGGGCACTGCAATTCACAAACGTGCAGAGTTATAAATGATAACTCTCGTCCACAAATATATTGAGGGAAGGCAACGAAGAGGATTTGAAAGCAAGGCAGATTTGCAGGAAACAGATTTCAGGAGGTAGATTCGACTCGCCTTTAAAGCACATGAAAAGCGGCAAAACGTTGACAATGATGCCCTTGGCCAAAAAGGGCGTATGCGTTTTTTCCTGAATATATTCCGGAAAAAACGCATACGCCCTTTTTGGCCAACCAAGCAAGCCGGAAGGGAAATCAGCGCTACAAAGAAGTCTCGCTTGCCCTCGGTCCAAAGGGACATGCAGAAAAAGGTGTAAAAACCAGAAAAGCAGGACAGGCCATCGAGACATGGGAGCCTTACTACGCTGATGGGCGGGATGTAAATTGCCAACAGCCACTCTGGAGAAATGTACGGTGTGTCCTGAAACAAGTAATAGACACAGCTTAGAGAGCATAGGGCACTTCAAGTCATGGGCGTATAAATTGGGAAAACTAAATTCAACAAGACACAGGCACCCCAAACTTTACGGCTGCTCTGTTTCCAAGAACCTCCACTTCGGTACACCTTCAATATCCCAGGAAAGAGAAAAATGGATAAAGAAATGGTGGTACTTGGCACAATGGAATATCACTCAGCCATGAAATCAACGTCATAAGGCTAGTTAGCAGCATGATGAGTGGATTTAGCAACAATGATTCTAAGTGAAATAAGTCACACAGAAAAAAACACGTATCCTAAGATATCGCTTATAGAGGGAATGTCAATATCGCTACACTTGAACTGAATTACAAAACAGAACAGAGTCACACCTTTAGAAGACACACTATGGCTGCTTAACGGGAAAGGTGAGGTGGGGTGATGCATAAAACAAGGGTTTGAAATTAGCTCAGACACCGCTCCATAAGCCAAATATGTAATAGACAAGGCCTACTCCCTGCTCAGTGAACTGGACTCAACACCCCGTAGTCACCGCACAAGAATATATCTGACTAGTAAGAATCTGAGAACCTATGTATTGATATCTCTCTGCAAGTGAATCAAGAGGGTGTAAAGCGGCATAAACACAGCAGGGAAAAGCAGCCAAGCCCCATTCTAAACATAAATTACTTTAAAAATCCCACAAAACAAAGACAGTGAAAGAGAGAGAAATTCTTACAAAATCCCTTCAGGGTCTCTGATGCAACCTGGATTGACCATATCTAGACGCACAGCTGGATGAGACATAAGGCTGGACACTCTTGGGGCTGAGAGGATTGGTGAGGTTGGGTGAGCAAACGCAGATATTTAAAGTAATACCGCGGTGTACCCACCCCATGGGTCTCAAATCTCCAGGTACAAGGGCATCTTCCTACATCAAAACATGCATGGGAAACCCAGAAGATGGTATGCCGTGAGATCGGGAAAGGTTTCTAAAACGCACCTCATTTCTCCTCTCCTTGTGCTCGGGTTCGCCATTCCAGCCGCTTTTCTAACCATCTCCCTACTTGGAGAATCAGCACCTTTAACCTCCTGTTTCGTACAGGTTGCAATTTGTCCTGAGGATGAACGGGAAGACGGGGAACCAACGAGAGACTAGCCCTAGGTGTTGGGACAGTCACAGGTCTCTCCATTTTCCCATCAGGAAGAAGAATGAACCACAGGCTCAGCCTGCCCCCCAGAACCAAAATAGGGCCTGAAGCAATCCTGAGCTTTTGCGGCCAGCTCCCAAAAAAGCGAGTAGACAAATGGAGCTCAGGGGCACTGCAATTCACAAACGTGCAGAGTTATAAATGATAACTCTCGTCCACAAATATATTGAGGGAAGGCAACGAAGAGGATTTGAAAGCAAGGCAGATTTGCAGGAAACAGATTTCAGGAGGTAGATTCGACTCGCCTTTAAAGCACATGAAAAGCGGCAAAACGTTGACAATGATGCCCTTGGCCAAAAAGGGCGTATGCGTTTTTTCCTGAATATATTCCGGAAAAAACGCATACGCCCTTTTTGGCCAACCAAGCAAGCCGGAAGGGAAATCAGCGCTACAAAGAAGTCTCGCTTGCCCTCTGTCCAAAGGGACATGCAGAAAAAGGTGTAAAAACCAGAAAAGCAGGACAGGCCATGGAGACATGGGAGCCTTACTACGCTGATGGGGGGGATGTAAATTGCCAACAGCCACTCTGGAGAAATGTACGGTGTGTCCTGAAACAAGTAATAGACACAGCTTAGAGAGCATACGGCACTTCAAGTCATGGGCGTATAAATTGGGAAAACTAAAAATCAACAAGACACAGGCACCCCAAACTTTACGGCTGCTCTGTTTCCAAGAACCTCCTCTTCGGTACACCTTCAATATCCCAGGAAAGAGAAAAATGGATAAAGAAATGGTGGTACTTGGCACAATGGAATATCACTCAGCCATGAAATCAATGTCGAAAGGCTAGTTAGCAGCATGATGAGTGGATTTAGCTACGATGATTCTAAGTGAAATAAGTCACACAGAAAAAAACACGAATCCTAAGATATCGCTTATAGAGGGAATGTCAATATCGCTACACTTGAACTGAATTACAAAACAGAACAGAGTCACACCTTTAGAAGACACACTATGGCTGCTTAACGGGAAAGGTGAGGTGGGGTGATGCATAAAACAAGGGTTTGAAATTAGCTCAGACACCGCTCCATAAGCCAAATATGTAATAGACAAGGCCTACTCCCTGCTCAGTGAACTGGACTCAACACCCCGTAGTCACCGCACAAGAATATATCTGACTAGTAAGAATCTGAGAACCTATGTATTGATATCTCTCTGCAAGTGAATCAAGAGGGTGTAAAGCGGCATAAACACAGCAGGGAAAAGCAGCCACGCCCCATTCTAAACATAAATTACTTAAAAAAACCCACAAAACAAAGACAGTGAAAGAGAGAGAAATTCTTACAAAATCCGTTCAGGGTCTCTGATGCAACCTGCATTGACCATATCTAGACCCACAGCTGGATGAGACATAAGGCTGGACACTCTTGGGGCTGAGAGGATTGGTGAGGTTCGGTGAGCAAACGCAGATAGTTTAAAGTAATACCGCGGGGTACCCACCTCATGGGTCTCAAATCTCCAGGTACAAGGGCATCTTCCTACATCAAAACATGCATGGGAAACCCAGAAGATGGTATGCCGTGAGATCGGAAAAGGTTTCTAAAACGCACCTCATTTCTCCTCTCCTTGTGCTCGGGTTCGCCATTCCAGCCGCTTGACTAACCATCTCCCTACTTGGAGAATCAGCACCTTTAACCTCCTGTTTCGTACAGGTTGCAATTTGTCCTGAGGATGAACGGGAAGACGGGGAACCAACGAGAGACTAACCCTAGGTGTTGGGACAGGCACAGGTCACTCCATTTTCCCATCAAGAAGAAGAATGAACCACAGGCTCAGCCTGCCCCCCAGAACCAAAATAGGGCCTGAAGCAATCCTGAGCTTTTGCGGCCAGCTCCCAAAAAAGCGAGTAGACAAATGGAGCTCAGGGGCACTGCAATTCACAAACGTGCAGAGTTATAAATGATAACTCTCGTCCACAAATATATTGAGGGAAGGCAACGAAGAGGATTTGAAAGCAAGGCAGATTTGCAGGAAACAGATTTCAGGAGGTAGATTCGACTCGCATTTAAAGCACAAGAAAAGCGGCAAAACGTTGACAATGATGCCCTTGGCCAAAAAGGGCGTATGCGTTTTTTCCTGAATATATTCCGGAAAAAACGCATACGCCCTTTTTGGCCAACCAAGCAAGCCGGAAGGGAAATCAGCGCTACAAAGAAGTCTCGCTTGCCCTCGGTCCAAAGGGACATGCAGAAAAAGGTGTAAAAACCAGAAAAGCAGGACAGGCCATGGGGACATGGGAGCCTTACTACACTGATGGGCGGGATGTAAATTGCCAGCAGCCACTCTGGAGAAATGTACGGTGTGTCTTGAAACAAGTAATAGACACAGCTTAGAGAGCATAGGGCACTTCAAGTCATGGGCGTATAAATTGGGAACACTAAAAATCAACAAGACACAGGCACCCCAAACTTTACGGCTGCTCTGTTTCCAAGAACCTCCACTTCGGTACACCTTCAATATCCCAGGAAAGAGAAAAATGGATAAAGAAATGGTGGTACTTGGCACAATGGAATATCACTCAACCATGAAATGAATGTCATAAGGCTAGTTAGCAGCATGATGAGTGGATTTAGGTACGATGATTCTAAGTGAAATAAGTCACACAGAAAAAGACACTTATCCTAAGATATCGCTTATAGAGGGAATGTCAATATCGCTACACTTGAACTGAATTACAAAACAGAACAGAGTCACACCTTTAGAAGACACACTATGGCTGCTTAACGGGAAAGGTGAGGTGGGGTGATGCATAAAACAAGGGTTTAAAATTAGCTCGGACACCGCTCCATAAGCCAAATATGTAATAGACAAGGCCTACTCCCTGTTCAGTGAACTGGACGCAACACCCCGTAGTCACCGCACAAGAATATATCAGACTAATAGGAATCTGAAAACCTATATATTGATATCTCTCTGCAAGTGAATCAAGAGGGTGTAAAGCGGCATAAACACAGCAGGGAAAAGCAGCCACGCCCCATTCTAATCATAAATTACTTAAAAAAACCCACAAAACAAAGACAGTGAAAGAGAGAGAAATTCTTACAAAATCCGTTCAGGGTCTCTGATGCAACCTGCATTGACCATATTAGACCCACAGCTGGATGAGACATAAGGCTGGACACTCTTGGGGCTGAGAGGATTGGTGAGGTTCGGTGAGCAAACGCAGATAGTTTAAAGTAATACCGCGGGGTACCCACCTCATGGGTCTCAAATCTCCAGGTACAAGGGCATCTTCCTACATCAAAACATGCATGGGAAACCCAGAAGATGGTATGCCGTGAGATCGGAAAAGGTTTCTAAAACGCACCTCATTTCTCCTCTCCTTGTGCTCGGGTTCGCCATTCCAGCCGCTTGACTAACCATCTCCCTACTTGGAGAATCAGCACCTTTAACCTCCTGTTTCGTACAGGTTGCAATTTGTCCTGAGGATGAACGGGAAGACGGGGAACCAACGAGAGACTAGCCCTAGGTGTTGGGACAGGCACAGGTCACTCCATTTTCCCATCAGGAAGAAGAATGAACCACAGGCTCAGCCTGCCCCCCAGAACCAAAATAGGGCCTGAAGCAATCCTGAGCTTTTGCGGCCAGCTCCCAAAAAAGCGAGTAGACAAATGGAGCTCAGGGGCACTGCAATTCACAAACGTGCAGAGTTATAAATGATAACTCTCGTCCACAAATATATTGAGGGAAGGCAACGAAGAGGATTTGAAAGCAAGGCAGATTTGCAGGAAACAGATTTCAGGAGGTAGATTCGACTCGCCTTTAAAGCACATGAAAAGCGGCAAAACGTTGACAATGATGCCCTTGGCCAAAAAGGGCGTATGCGTTTTTTCCTGAATATATTCCGGAAAAAACGCATACGCCCTTTTTGGCCAACCAAGCAAGCCGGAAGGGAAATCAGCGCTACAAAGAAGTCTCGCGTGCCCTCGGTCCAAAGGGACATGCAGAAAAAGGTGTAAAAACCAGAAAAGCAGGACAGGCCATGGAGACATGGGAGCCTTACTACGCTGATGGGCGGGATGTAAATTGCCAACAGCCACTCTGGAGAAATGTACGGTGTGTCCTGAAACAAGTAATAGACACAGCTTAGAGAGCATAGGGCACTTCAAGTCATGGGCGTATAAATTGGGAAAACTAAAAATCAACAAGACACAGGCACCCCAAACTTTACGGCTGCTCTGTTTCCAAGAACCTCCACTTCGGTACACCTTCAATATCCCAGGAAAGAGAAAAATGGATAAAGAAATGGTGGTACTTGGCACAATGGAATATCACTCAGCCATGAAATCAACGTCATAAGGCTAGTTAGCAGCATGATGAGTGGATTTAGCAACAATGATTCTAAGTGAAATAAGTCACACAGAAAAAAACACTTATCCTAAGATATCGCTTATAGAGGGAATGTCAATATCGCTACACTTGAACTGAATTACAAAACAGAACAGAGTCACACCTTTAGAAGACACACTATGGCTGCTTAACGGGAAAGGTGAGGTGGGGTGATGCATAAAACAAGGGTTTGAAATTAGCTCAGACACCGCTCCATAAGCCAAATATGTAATAGACAAGGCCTACTCCCTGCTCAGTGAACTGGACTCAACACCACGTAGTCACCACACAAGAATATATCTGACTAGTAAGTATCTGAGAACCTATGTATTGATATCTCTCTGCAAGTGAATCAAGAGGGTGTAAAGCGGCATAAACACAGCAGGGAAAAGCAGCCAAGCCCCATTCTAAACATAAATTACTTTAAAAATCCCACAAAACAAAGACAGTGAAAGAGAGAGAAATTCTTACAAAATCCCTTCAGGGTCTCTGATGCAACCTGGATTGACCATATCTAGACGCACAGCTGGATGAGACATAAGGCTGGACACTCTTGGGGCTGAGAGGATTGGTGAGGTTGGGTGAGCAAACGCAGATACTTTAAAGTAATACCACGGTGTACCCACCCCATGGGTCTGAAATCTCCAGGTACAAGTGCATCTTCCTACATCAAAACATGCATGGGAAACCCAGAAGATGGTATGCCGTGAGATCGGGAAAGGTTTCTAAAACGCACCTCATTTCTCCTCTCCTTGTGCTCGGGTTCGCCATTCCAGCCGCTTGACTAACCATCTCCCTACTTGGAGATTCAGCACCTTTAACCTCCTGTTTCGTACAGGTTGCAATTTGTCCTGAGGATGAACGGGAAGACGGGGAACCAACGAGAGACTAGCCCTAGGTGTTGGGACAGGCACAGGTCACTCCATTTTCCCATCAGGAAGAAGAATGAACCACAGGCTCAGCCTGCCCCCCAGAACCAAAATAGGGCCTGAAGCAATCCTGAGCTTTTGCGGCCAGCTCCCAAAAAAGCGAGTAGACAAATGGAGCTCAGGGGCACTGCAATTCACAAACGTGCAGAGTTATAAATGATAACTCTCGTCCACAAATATATTGAGGGAAGGCAACGAAGAGGATTTGAAAGCAAGGCAGATTTGCAGGAAACAGATTTCAGGAGGTAGATTCGACTCGCCTTTAAAGCACATGAAAAGCGGCAAAACGTTGACAATGATGCCCTTGGCCAAAAAGGGCGTATGCGTTTTTTCCTGAATATATTCCGGAAAAAACGCATACGCCCTTTTTGGCCAACCAAGCAAGCCGGAAGGGAAATCAGCGCTACAAAGAAGTTTCGCGTGCCCTCGGTCCAAAGGGACATGCAGAAAAAGGTGTAAAAACCAGAAAAGCAGGACAGGCCATGGAGACATGGGAGCCTTACTTCGCTGATGGGCGGGATGTAAATTGCCAACAGCCACTCTGGAGAAATGTACGGTGTGTCCTGAAACAAGTAATAGACACAGCTTAGAGAGCATAGGGCACTTCAAGTCATGGGCGTATAAATTGGGAAAACTAAATTCAACAAGACACAGGCACCCCAAACTTTACGGCTGCTCTGTTTCCAAGAACCTCCACTTCGGTACACCTTCAATATCCCAGGAAAGAGAAAAATGGATAAAGAAATGGTGGTACTTGGCACAATGGAATATCACTCAGCCATGAAATCAACGTCATAAGGCTAGTTAGCAGCATGATGAGTGGATTTAGCAACAATGATTCTAAGTGAAATAAGTCACACAGAAAAAAACACGTATCCTAAGATATCGCTTATAGAGGGAATGTCAATATCGCTACACTTGAACTGAATTACAAAACAGAACAGAGTCACACCTTTAGAAGACACACTATGGCTGCTTAACGGGAAAGGTGAGGTGGGGTGATGCATAAAACAAGGGTTTGAAATTAGCTCAGACACCGCTCCATAAGCCAAATATGTAATAGACAAGGCCTACTCCCTGCTCAGTGAACTGGACTCAACACCCCGTAGTCACCGCACAAGAATATATCTGACTAGTAAGAATCTGAGAACCTATGTATTGATATCTCTCTGCAAGTGAATCAAGAGGGTGTAAAGCGGCATAAACACAGCAGGGAAAAGCAGCCAAGCCCCATTCTAAACATAAATTACTTTAAAAAACCAACAAAACAAAGACAGTGAAAGAGAGAGAAATTCTTACAAAATCCCTTCAGGGTCTCTGATGCAACCTGGATTGACCATATCTAGACGCACAGCTGGATGAGACATAAGGCTGGACACTCTTGGGGCTGAGAGGATTGGTGAGGTTGGGTGAGCAAACGCAGATACTTTAAAGTAATACCACGGTGTACCCACCCCATGGGTCTGAAATCTCCAGGTACAAGGGCATCTTCCTACATCAAAACATGCATGGGAAACCCAGAAGATGGTATGCCGTGAGATCGGGAAAGGTTTCTAAAACGCACCTCATTTCTCCTCTCCTTGTGCTCGGGTTCGCCATTCCAGCCGCTTGACTAACCATCTCCCTACTTGGAGAATCAGCACCTTTAACCTCCTGTTTCGTACAGGTTGCAATTTGTCCTGAGGATGAACGGGAAGACGGGGAACCAACGAGAGACTAGCCCTAGGTGTTGGGACAGGCACAGGTCACTCCATTTTCCCATCAGGAAGAAGAATGAACCACAGGCTCAGCCTGCCCCCCAGAACCAAAATAGGGCCTGAAGCAATCCTGAGCTTTTGCGGCCAGCTCCCAAAAAAGCGAGTAGACAAATGGAGCTCAGGGGCACTGCAATTCACAAACGTGCAGAGTTATAAATGATAACTCTCGTCCACAAATATATTGAGGGAAGGCAACGAAGAGGATTTGAAAGCAAGGCAGATTTGCAGGAAACAGATTTCAGGAGGTAGATTCGACTCGCCTTTAAAGCACATGAAAAGCGGCAAAACGTTGACAATGATGCCCTTGGCCAAAAAGGGCGTATGCGTTTTTTCCTGAATATATTCCGGAAAAAACGCATACGCCCTTTTTGGCCAACCAAGCAAGCCGGAAGGGAAATCAGCGCTACAAAGAAGTCTCGCTTGCCCTCGGTCCAAAGGGACATGCAGAAAAAGGTGTAAAAACCAGAAAAGCAGGACAGGCCATGGAGACATGGGAGCCTTACTACGCTGATGGGCGGGATGTAAATTGCCAACAGCCACTCTGGAGAAATGTACGGTGTGTCCTGAAACAAGTAATAGACACAGCTTAGAGAGCATAGGGCACTTCAAGTCATGGGCGTATAAATTGGGAAAACTAAATTCAACAAGACACAGGCACCCCAAACTTTACGGCTGCTCTGTTTCCAAGAACCTCCACTTCGGTACACCTTCAATATCCCAGGAAAGAGAAAAATGGATAAAGAAATGGTGGTACTTGGCACAATGGAATATCACTCAGCCATGAAATCAACGTCATAAGGCTAGTTAGCAGCATGATGAGTGGATTTAGCAACAATGATTCTAAGTGAAATACGTCACACAGAAAAAAACACGTATCCTAAGATATCGCTTATAGAGGGAATGTCAATATCGCTACACTTGAACTGAATTACAAAACAGAACAGAGTCACACCTTTAGAAGACACACTATGGCTGCTTAACGGGAAAGGTGAGGTGGGGTGATGCATAAAACAAGGGTTTGAAATTAGCTCAGACACCGCTCCATAAGCCAAATATGTAATAGACAAGGCCTACTCCCTGCTCAGTGAACTGGACTCAACACCCCGTAGTCACCGCACAAGAATATATCTGACTAGTAAGAATCTGAGAACCTATGTATTGATATCTCTCTGCAAGTGAATCAAGAGTGTGTAAAGCGGCATAAACACAGCAGGGAAAAGCAGCCAAGCCCCATTCTAAACATAAATTACTTTAAAAATCCCACAAAACAAAGACAGTGAAAGAGAGAGAAATTCTTACAAAATCCCTTCAGGGTCTCTGATGCAACCTGGATTGACCATATCTAGACGCACAGCTGGATGAGACATAAGGCTGGACACTCTTGGGGCTGAGAGGATTGGTGAGGTTGGGTGAGCAAACGCAGATACTTTAAAGTAATACCACGGTGTACCCACCCCATGGGTCTGAAATCTCCAGGTACAAGTGCATCTTCCTACATCAAAACATGCATGGGAAACCCAGAAGATGGTATGCCGTGAGATCGGGAAAGGTTTCTAAAACGCACCTCATTTCTCCTCTCCTTGTGCTCGGGTTCGCCATTCCAGCCGCTTGACTAACCATCTCCCTACTTGGAGAATCAGCACCTTTAACCTCCTGTTTCGTACAGGTTGCAATTTGTCCTGAGGATGAACGGGAAGACGGGGAACCAACGAGAGACTAGCCCTAGGTGTTGGGACAGGCACAGGTCACTCCATTTTCCCATCAGGAAGAAGAATGAACCACAGGCTCAGCCTGCCCCCCAGAACCAAAATAGGGCCTGAAGCAATCCTGAGCTTTTGCGGCCAGCTCCCAAAAAAGCGAGTAGACAAATGGAGCTCAGGGGCACTGCAATTCACAAACGTGCAGAGTTATAAATGATAACTCTCGTCCACAAATATATTGAGGGAAGGCAACGAAGAGGATTTGAAAGCAAGGCAGATTTGCAGGAAACAGATTTCAGGAGGTAGATTCGACTCGCCTTTAAAGCACATGAAAAGCGGCAAAACGTTGACAATGATGCCCTTGGCCAAAAAGGGCGTATGCGTTTTTTCCTGAATATATTCCGGAAAAAACGCATACGCCCTTTTTGGCCAACCAAGCAAGCCGGAAGGGAAATCAGCGCTACAAAGAAGTCTCGCGTGCCCTCGGTCCAAAGGGACATGCAGAAAAAGGTGTAAAAACCAGAAAAGCAGGACAGGCCATGGAGACATGGGAGCCTTACTACGCTGATGGGCGGGATGTAAATTGCCAACAGCCACTCTGGAGAAATGTACGGTGTGTCCTGAAACAAGTAATAGACACAGCTTAGAGAGCATAGGGCACTTCAAGTCATGGGCGTATAAATTGGGAAAACTAAATTCAACAAGACACAGGCACCCCAAACTTTACGGCTGCTCTGTTTCCAAGAACCTCCACTTCGGTACACCTTCAATATCCCAGGAAAGAGAAAAATGGATAAAGAAATGGTGGTACTTGGCACAATGGAATATCACTCAGCCATGAAATCAACGTCATAAGGCTAGTTAGCAGCATGATGAGTGGATTTAGCAACAATGATTCTAAGTGAAATAAGTCACACAGAAAAAAACACGTATCCTAAGATATCGCTTATAGAGGGAATGTCAATATCGCTACACTTGAACTGAATTACAAAACAGAACAGAGTCACACCTTTAGAAGACACACTATGGCTGCTTAACGGGAAAGGTGAGGTGGGGTGATGCATAAAACAAGGGTTTGAAATTAGCTCAGACACCGCTCCATAAGCCAAATATGTAATAGACAAGGCCTACTCCCTGCTCAGTGAACTGGACTCAACACCCCGTAGTCACCGCACAAGAATATATCTGACTAGTAAGAATCTGAGAACCTATGTATTGATATCTCTCTGCAAGTGAATCAAGAGGGTGTAAAGCGGCATAAACACAGCAGGGAAAAGCAGCCAAGCCCCATTCTAAACATAAATTACTTTAAAAAACCAACAAAACAAAGACAGTGAAAGAGAGAGAAATTCTTACAAAATCCCTTCAGGGTCTCTGATGCAACCTGGATTGACCATATCTAGACGCACAGCTGGATGAGACATAAGGCTGGAAACTCTTGGGGCTGAGAGGATTGGTGAGGTTGGGTGAGCAAACGCAGATACTTTAAAGTAATACCACGGTGTACCCACCCCATGGGTCTGAAATCTCCAGGTACAAGGGCATCTTCCTACATCAAAACATGCATGGGAAACCCAGAAGATGGTATGCCGTGAGATCGGGAAAGGTTTCTAAAACGCACCTCATTTCTCCTCTCCTTGTGCTCGGGTTCGCCATTCCAGCCGCTTGACTAACCATCTCCCTACTTGGAGAATCAGCACCTTTAACCTCCTGTTTCGTACAGGTTGCAATTTGTCCTGAGGATGAACGGGAAGACGGGGAACCAACGAGAGACTAGCCCTAGGTGTTGGGACAGGCACAGGTCACTCCATTTTCCCATCAGGAAGAAGAATGAACCACAGGCTCAGCCTGCCCCCCAGAACCAAAATAGGGCCTGAAGCAATCCTGAGCTTTTGCGGCCAGCTCCCAAAAAAGCGAGTAGACAAATGGAGCTCAGGGGCACTGCAATTCACAAACGTGCAGAGTTATAAATGATAACTCTCGTCCACAAATATATTGAGGGAAGGCAACGAAGAGGATTTGAAAGCAAGGCAGATTTGCAGGAAACAGATTTCAGGAGGTAGATTCGACTCGCCTTTAAAGCACATGAAAAGCGGCAAAACGTTGACAATGATGCCCTTGGCCAAAAAGGGCGTATGCGTTTTTTCCTGAATATATTCCGGAAAAAACGCATACGCCCTTTTTGGCCAACCAAGCAAGCCGGAAGGGAAATCAGCGCTACAAAGAAGTCTCGCTTGCCCTCGGTCCAAAGGGACATGCAGAAAAAGGTGTAAAAACCAGAAAAGCAGGACAGGCCATGGAGACATGGGAGCCTTACTACGCTGATGGGCGGGATGTAAATTGCCAACAGCCACTCTGGAGAAATGTACGGTGTGTCCTGAAACAAGTAATAGACACAGTTTAGAGAGCATAGGGCACTTCAAGTCATGGGCGTATAAATTGGGAAAACTAAATTCAACAAGACACAGGCACCCCAAACTTTACGGCTGCTCTGTTTCCAAGAACCTCCACTTCGGTACACCTTCAATATCCCAGGAAAGAGAAAAATGGATAAAGAAATGGTGGTACTTGGCACAATGGAATATCACTCAGCCATGAAATCAACGTCATAAGGCTAGTTAGCAGCATGATGAGTGGATTTAGCAACAATGATTCTAAGTGAAATACGTCACACAGAAAAAAACACGTATCCTAAGATATCGCTTATAGAGGGAATGTCAATATCGCTACACTTGAACTGAATTACAAAACAGAACAGAGTCACACCTTTAGAAGACACACTATGGCTGCTTAACGGGAAAGGTGAGGTGGGGTGATGCATAAAACAAGGGTTTGAAATTAGCTCAGACACCGCTCCATAAGCCAAATATGTAATAGACAAGGCCTACTCCCTGCTCAGTGAACTGGACTCAACACCCCGTAGTCACCGCACAAGAATATATCTGACTAGTAAGAATCTGAGAACCTATGTATTGATATCTCTCTGCAAGTGAATCAAGAGGGTGTAAAGCGGCATAAACACAGCAGGGAAAAGCAGCCAAGCCCCATTCTAAACATAAATTACTTTAAAAATCCCACAAAACAAAGACAGTGAAAGAGAGAGAAATTCTTACAAAATCCCTTCAGGGTCTCTGATGCAACCTGGATTGACCATATCTAGACGCACAGCTGGATGAGACATAAGGCTGGACACTCTTGGGGCTGAGAGGATTGGTGAGGTTGGGTGAGCAAACGCAGATACTTTAAAGTAATACCACGGTGTACCCACCCCAAGGGTCTGAAATCTCCAGGTACAAGGGCATCTTCCTACATCAAAACATGCATGGGAAACCCAGAAGATGGTATGCCGTGAGATCGGGAAAGGTTTCTAAAACGCACCTCATTTCTCCTCTCCTTGTGCTCGGGTTCGCCATTCCAGCCGCTTGACTAACCATCTCCCTACTTGGAGAATCAGCACCTTTAACCTCCTGTTTCGTACAGGTTGCAATTTGTCCTGAGGATGAACGGGAAGACGGGGAACCAACGAGAGACTAGCCCTAGGTGTTGGGACAGGCACAGGTCACTCCATTTTCCCATCAGGAAGAAGAATGAACCACAGGCTCAGCCTGCCCCCCAGAACCAAAATAGGGCCTGAAGCAATCCTGAGCTTTTGCGGCCAGCTCCCAAAAAAGCGAGTAGACAAATGGAGCTCAGGGGCACTGCAATTCACAAACGTGCAGAGTTATAAATGATAACTCTCGTCCACAAATATATTGAGGGAAGGCAACGAAGAGGATTTGAAAGCAAGGCAGATTTGCAGGAAACAGATTTCAGGAGGTAGATTCGACTCGCCTTTAAAGCACATGAAAAGCGGCAAAACGTTGACAATGATGCCCTTGGCCAAAAAGGGCGTATGCGTTTTTTCCTGAATATATTCCGGAAAAAACGCATACGCCCTTTTTGGCCAACCAAGCAAGCCGGAAGGGAAATCAGCGCTACAAAGAAGTCTCGCTTGCCCTCGGTCCAAAGGGACATGCAGAAAAAGGTGTAAAAACCAGAAAAGCAGGACAGGCCATGGAGACATGGGAGCCTTACTACGCTGATGGGCGGGATGTAAATTGCCAACAGCCACTCTGGAGAAATGTACGGTGTGTCCTGAAACAAGTAATAGACACAGCTTAGAGAGCATAGGGCACTTCAAGTCATGGGCGTATAAATTGGGAAAACTAAATTCAACAAGACACAGGCACCCCAAACTTTACGGCTGCTCTGTTTCCAAGAACCTCCACTTCGGTACACCTTCAATATCCCAGGAAAGAGAAAAATGGATAAAGAAATGGTGGTACTTGGCACAATGGAATATCACTCAGCCATGAAATCAACGTCATAAGGCTAGTTAGCAGCATGATGAGTGGATTTAGCAACAATGATTCTAAGTGAAATAAGTCACACAGAAAAAAACACGTATCCTAAGATATCTCTTATAGAGGGAATGTCAATATCGCTACACTTGAACTGAATTACAAAACAGAACAGAGTCACACCTTTAGAAGACACACTATGGCTGCTTAACGGGAAAGGTTAGGTGGGGTGATGCATAAAACAAGGGTTTGGAATTAGCTCAGACACCGCTCCATAAGCCAAATATGTAATAGACAAGCCTACTCCCTGCTCAGTGAACTGGACTCAACACACCGTAGTCAACGCACAAGAATATATCTGACTAGTAAGAATCTGAGAACCTATGTATTGATATCTCTCTGCAAGTGAATCAAGAGGGTGTAAAGCGGCATAAACACAGCAGGGAAAAGCAGCCAAGCCCCATTCTAAACATAAATTACTTTAAAAATCCCACAAAACAAAGAGAGTGAAAGACAGAGAAATTCTTACAAAATCCCTTCAGGGTCTCTGATGCAACCTGGATTGACCATATCTAGACGCACAGCTGGATGAGACATAAGGCTGGACACTCTTGGGGCTGAGAGGATTGGTGAGGTTGGGTGAGCAAACGCAGATATTTAAAGTAATACCGCGGTGTACCCACCCCATGGGTCTCAAATCTCCAGGTACAAGGGCATCTTCCTACATCAAAACATGCATGGGAAACCCAGAAGATGGTATGCCGTGAGATCGGGAAAGGTTTCTAAAACGCACCTCATTTCTCCTCTCCTTGTGCTCGGGTTCGCCATTCCAGCCGCTTGACTAACCATCTCCCTACTTGGAGAATCAGCACCTTTAACCTCCTGTTTCGTACAGGTTGCAATTTGTCCTGAGGATGAACGGGAAGACGGGGAACCAACGAGAGACTAGCCCTAGGTGTTGGGACAGGCACAGGTCTCTCCATTTTCCCATCAGGAAGAAGAATGAACCACAGGCTCAGCCTGCCCCCCAGAACCAAAATAGGGCCTGAAGCAATCCTGAGCTTTTGCGGCCAGCTCCCAAAAAAGCGAGTAGACAAATGGAGCTCAGGGGCACTGCAATTCACAAACGTGCAGAGTTATAAATGATAACTCTCGTCCACAAATATATTGAGGGAAGGCAACGAAGAGGATTTGAAAGCAAGGCAGATTTGCAGGAAACAGATTTCAGGAGGTAGATTCGACTCGCCTTAAAAGCACATGAAAAGCGGCAAAACGTTGACAATGATGCCCTTGGCCAAAAAGGGCGTATGCGTTTTTTCCTGAATATATTCCGGAAAAAACGCATACGCCCTTTTTGGCCAACCAAGCAAGCCGGAAGGGAAATCAGCGCTACAAAGAAGTCTCGCTTGCCCTCGGTCCAAAGGGACATGCAGAAAAAGGTGTAAAAACCAGAAAAGCAGGACAGGCCATCGAGACATGGGAGCCTTACTACGCTGATGGGCGGGATGTAAATTGCCAACAGCCACTCTGGAGAAATGTACGGTGTGTCCTGAAACAAGTAATAGACACAGCTTAGAGAGCATAGGGCACTTCAAGTCATGGGCGTATAAATTGGGAAAACTAAATTCAACAAGACACAGGCACCCCAAACTTTACGGCTGCTCTGTTTCCAAGAACCTCCACTTCGGTACACCTTCAATATCCCAGGAAAGAGAAAAATGGATAAAGAAATGGTGGTACTTGGCACAATGGAATATCACTCAGCCATGAAATCAATGTCATAAGGCTAGTTAGCAGCATGATGAGTGGATTTAGCAACAATGATTCTAAGTGAAATAAGTCACACAGAAAAAAACACGTATCCTAAGATATCGCTTATAGAGGGAATGTCAATATCGCTACACTTGAACTGAATTACAAAACAGAACAGAGTCACACCTTTAGAAGACACACTATGGCTGCTTAACGGGAAAGGTGAGGTGGGGTGATGCATAAAACAAGGGTTTGAAATTAGCTCAGACACCGCTCCATAAGCCAAATATGTAATAGACAAGGCCTACTCCCTGCTCAGTGAACTGGACTCAACACCCCGTAGTCACCGCACAAGAATATATCTGACTAGTAAGAATCTGAGAACCTATGTATTGATATCTCTCTGCAAGTGAATCAAGAGGGTGTAAAGCGGCATAAACACAGCAGGGAAAAGCAGCCAAGCCCCATTCTAAACATAAATTACTTTAAAAATCCCACAAAACAAAGACAGTGAAAGAGAGAGAAATTCTTACAAAATCCCTTCAGGGTCTCTGATGCAACCTGGATTGACCATATCTAGACGCACAGCTGGATGAGACATAAGGCTGGACACTCTTGGGGCTGAGAGGATTGGTGAGGTTGGGTGAGCAAACGCAGATATTTAAAGTAATACCGCGGTGTACCCACCCCATGGGTCTCAAATCTCCAGGTACAAGGGCATCTTCCTACATCAAAACATGCATGGGAAACCCAGAAGATGGTATGCCGTGAGATCGGGAAAGGTTTCTAAAACGCACCTCATTTCTCCTCTCCTTGTGCTCGGGTTCGCCATTCCAGCCGCTTTTCTAACCATCTCCCTACTTGGAGAATCAGCACCTTTAACCTCCTGTTTCGTACAGGTTGCAATTTGTCCTGAGGATGAACGGGAAGACGGGGAACCAACGAGAGACTAGCCCTAGGTGTTGGGACAGTCACAGGTCTCTCCATTTTCCCATCAGGAAGAAGAATGAACCACAGGCTCAGCCTGCCCCCCAGAACCAAAATAGGGCCTGAAGCAATCCTGAGCTTTTGCGGCCAGCTCCCAAAAAAGCGAGTAGACAAATGGAGCTCAGGGGCACTGCAATTCACAAACGTGCAGAGTTATAAATGATAACTCTCGTCCACAAATATATTGAGGGAAGGCAACGAAGAGGATTTGAAAGCAAGGCAGATTTGCAGGAAACAGATTTCAGGAGGTAGATTCGACTCGCCTTTAAAGCACATGAAAAGCGGCAAAACGTTGACAATGATGCCCTTGGCCAAAAAGGGCGTATGCGTTTTTTCCTGAATATATTCCGGAAAAAACGCATACGCCCTTTTTGGCCAACCAAGCAAGCCGGAAGGGAAATCAGCGCTACAAAGAAGTCTCGCTTGCCCTCTGTCCAAAGGGACATGCAGAAAAAGGTGTAAAAACCAGAAAAGCAGGACAGGCCATGGAGACATGGGAGCCTTACTACGCTGATGGGCGGGATGTAAATTGCCAACAGCCACTCTGGAGAAATGTACGGTGTGTCCTGAAACAAGTAATAGACACAGCTTAGAGAGCATAGGGCACTTCAAGTCATGGGCGTATAAATTGGGAAAACTAAATTCAACAAGACACAGGCACCCCAAACTTTACGGCTGCTCTGTTTCCAAGAACCTCCACTTCGGTACACCTTCAATATCCCAGGAAAGAGAAAAATGGATAAAGAAATGGTGGTACTTGGCACAATGGAATATCACTCAGCCATGAAATCAACGTCATAAGGCTAGTTAGCAGCATGATGAGTGGATTTAGCAACAATGATTCTAAGTGAAATAAGTCACACAGAAAAAAACACTTATCCTAAGATATCGCTTATAGAGGGAATGTCAATATCGCTACACTTGAACTGAATTACAAAACAGAACAGAGTCACACCTTTAGAAGACACACTATGGCTGCTTAACGGGAAAGGTGAGGTGGGGTGATGCATAAAACAAGGGTTTGAAATTAGCTCAGACACCGCTCCATAAGCCAAATATGTAATAGACAAGGCCTACTCCCTGCTCAGTGAACTGGACTCAACACCCCGTAGTCACCGCACAAGAATATATCTGACTAGTAAGAATCTGAGAACCTATGTATTGATATCTCTCTGCAAGTGAATCAAGAGGGTGTAAAGCGGCATAAACACAGCAGGGAAAAGCAGCCAAGCCCCATTCTAAACATAAATTACATTAAAAATCCCACAAAACAAAGACAGTGAAAGAGAGAGAAATTCTTACAAAATCCCTTCAGGGTCTCTGATGCAACCTGGATTGATCATATCTAGATGCACAGCTGGATGAGACATAAGGCTGGACACTCTTGGGGCTGAGAGGATTGGTGAGGTTGGGTGAGCAAACGCAGATACTTTAAAGTAATACCACGGTGTACCCACCCCATGGGTCTGAAATCTCCAGGTACAAGTGCATCTTCCTACATCAAAACATGCATGGGAAACCCAGAAGATGGTATGCCGTGAGATCGGGAAAGGTTTCTAAAACGCACCTCATTTCTCCTCTCCTTGTGCTCGGGTTCGCCATTCCAGCCGCTTGACTAACCATCTCCCTACTTGGAGATTCAGCACCTTTAACCTCCTGTTTCGTACAGGTTGCAATTTGTCCTGAGGATGAACGGGAAGATGGGGAACCAACGAGAGACTAGCCCTAGGTGTTGGGACAGGCACAGGTCACTCCATTTTCCCATCAGGAAGAAGAATGAACCACAGGCTCAGCCTGCCCCCCAGAACCAAAATAGGGCCTGAAGCAATCCTGAGCTTTTGCGGCCAGCTCCCAAAAAAGCGAGTAGACAAATGGAGCTCAGGGGCACTGCAATTCACAAACGTGCAGAGTTATAAATGATAACTCTCGTCCACAAATATATTGAGGGAAGGCAACGAAGAGGATTTGAAAGCAAGGCAGATTTGCAGGAAACAGATTTCAGGAGGTAGATTCGACTCGCCTTTAAAGCACATGAAAAGCGGCAAAACGTTGACAATGATGCCCTTGGCCAAAAAGGGCGTATGCGTTTTTTCCTGAATATATTCCGGAAAAAACGCATACGCCCTTTTTGGCCAACCAAGCAAGCCGGAAGGGAAATCAGCGCTACAAAGAAGTCTCGCTTGCCCTCGGTCCAAAGGGACATGCAGAAAAAGGTGTAAAAACCAGAAAAGCAGGACAGGCCATGGAGACATGGGAGCCTTACTACGCTGATGGGCGGGATGTAAATTGCCAACAGCCACTCTGGAGAAATGTACGGTGTGTCCTGAAACAAGTAATAGACACAGCTTAGAGAGCATAGGGCACTTCAAGTCATGGGCGTATAAATTGGGAAAACTAAATTCAACAAGACACAGGCACCCCAAACTTTACGGCTGCTCTGTTTCCAAGAACCTCCACTTCGGTACACCTTCAATATCCCAGGAAAGAGAAAAATGGATAAAGAAATGGTGGTACTTGGCACAATGGAATATCACTCAGCCATGAAATCAATGTCATAAGGCTAGTTAGCAGCATGATGAGTGGATTTAGCAACAATGATTCTAAGTGAAATAAGTCACACAGAAAAAAACACGTATCCTAAGATATCGCTTATAGAGGGAATGTCAATATCGCTACACTTGAACTGAATTACAAAACAGAACAGAGTCACACCTTTAGAAGACACACTATGGCTGCTTAACGGGAAAGGTGAGGTGGGGTGATGCATAAAACAAGGGTTTGAAATTAGCTCAGACACCGCTCCATAAGCCAAATATGTAATAGACAAGGCCTACTCCCTGCTCAGTGAACTGGACTCAACACCCCGTAGTCACCGCACAAGAATATATCTGACTAGTAAGAATCTGAGAACCTATGTATTGATATCTCTCTGCAAGTGAATCAAGAGGGTGTAAAGCGGCATAAACACAGCAGGGAAAAGCAGCCAAGCCCCATTCTAAACATAAATTACTTTAAAAATCCCACAAAACAAAGACAGTGAAAGAGAGAGAAATTCTTACAAAATCCCTTCAGGGTCTCTGATGCAACCTGGATTGACCATATCTAGACGCACAGCTGGATGAGACATAAGGCTGGACACTCTTGGGGCTGAGAGGATTGGTGAGGTTGGGTGAGCAAACGCAGATATTTAAAGTAATACCGCGGTGTACCCACCCCATGGGTCTCAAATCTCCAGGTACAAGGGCATCTTCCTACATCAAAACATGCATGGGAAACCCAGAAGATGGTATGCCGTGAGATCGGGAAAGGTTTCTAAAACGCACCTCATTTCTCCTCTCCTTGTGCTCGGGTTCGCCATTCCAGCCGCTTTTCTAACCATCTCCCTACTTGGAGAATCAGCACCTTTAACCTCCTGTTTCGTACAGGTTGCAATTTGTCCTGAGGATGAACGGGAAGACGGGGAACCAACGAGAGACTAGCCCTAGGTGTTGGGACAGTCACAGGTCTCTCCATTTTCCCATCAGGAAGAAGAATGAACCACAGGCTCAGCCTGCCCCCCAGAACCAAAATAGGGCCTGAAGCAATCCTGAGCTTTTGCGGCCAGCTCCCAAAAAAGCGAGTAGACAAATGGAGCTCAGGGGTACTGCAATTCACAAACGTGCAGAGTTATAAATGATAACTCTCGTCCACAAATATATTGAGGGAAGGCAACGAAGAGGATTTGAAAGCAAGGCAGATTTGCAGGAAACAGATTTCAGGAGGTAGATTCGACTCGCCTTTAAAGCACATGAAAAGCGGCAAAACGTTGACAATGATGCCCTTGGCCAAAAAGGGCGTATGCGTTTTTTCCTGAATATATTCCGGAAAAAACGCATACGCCCTTTTTGGCCAACCAAGCAAGCCGGAAGGGAAATCAGCGCTACAAAGAAGTCTCGCTTGCCCTCGGTCCAAAGGGACATGCAGAAAAAGGTGTAAAAACCAGAAAAGCAGGACAGGCCATGGAGACATGGGAGCCTTACTACGCTGATGGGCGGGATGTAAATTGCCAACAGCCACTCTGGAGAAATGTACGGTGTGTCCTGAAACAAGTAATAGACACAGCTTAGAGAGCATAGGGCACTTCAAGTCATGGGCGTATAAATTGGGAAAACTAAATTCAACAAGACACAGGCACCCCAAACTTTACGGCTGCTCTGTTTCCAAGAACCTCCACTTCGGTACACCTTCAATATCCCAGGAAAGAGAAAAATGGATAAAGAAATGGTGGTACTTGGCACAATGGAATATCACTCAGCCATGAAATCAACGTCATAAGGCTAGTTAGCAGCATGATGAGTGGATTTAGCAACAATGATTCTAAGTGAAATAAGTCACACAGAAAAAAACACTTATCCTAAGATATCGCTTATAGAGGGAATGTCAATATCGCTACACTTGAACTGAATTACAAAACAGAACAGAGTCACACCTTTAGAAGACACACTATGGCTGCTTAACGGGAAAGGTGAGGTGGGGTGATGCATAAAACAAGGGTTTGAAATTAGCTCAGACACCGCTCCATAAGCCAAATATGTAATAGACAAGGCCTACTCCCTGCTCAGTGAACTGGACTCAACACCCCGTAGTCACCGCACAAGAATATATCTGACTAGTAAGAATCTGAGAACCTATGTATTGATATCTCTCTGCAAGTGAATCAAGAGGGTGTAAAGCGGCATAAACACAGCAGGGAAAAGCAGCCAAGCCCCATTCTAAACATAAATTACATTAAAAATCCCACAAAACAAAGACAGTGAAAGAGAGAGAAATTCTTACAAAATCCCTTCAGGGTCTCTGATGCAACCTGGATTGATCATATCTAGATGCACAGCTGGATGAGACATAAGGCTGGACACTCTTGGGGCTGAGAGGATTGGTGAGGTTGGGTGAGCAAACGCAGATACTTTAAAGTAATACCACGGTGTACCCACCCCATGGGTCTGAAATCTCCAGGTACAAGTGCATCTTCCTACATCAAAACATGCATGGGAAACCCAGAAGATGGTATGCCGTGAGATCGGGAAAGGTTTCTAAAACGCACCTCATTTCTCCTCTCCTTGTGCTCGGGTTCGCCATTCCAGCCGCTTGACTAACCATCTCCCTACTTGGAGATTCAGCACCTTTAACCTCCTGTTTCGTACAGGTTGCAATTTGTCCTGAGGATGAACGGGAAGACGGGGAACCAACGAGAGACTAGCCCTAGGTGTTGGGACAGGCACAGGTCACTCCATTTTCCCATCAGGAAGAAGAATGAACCACAGGCTCAGCCTGCCCCCCAGAACCAAAATAGGGCCTGAAGCAATCCTGAGCTTTTGCGGCCAGCTCCCAAAAAAGCGAGTAGACAAATGGAGCTCAGGGGCACTGCAATTCACAAACGTGCAGAGTTATAAATGATAACTCTCGTCCACAAATATATTGAGGGAAGGCAACGAAGAGGATTTGAAAGCAAGGCAGATTTGCAGGAAACAGATTTCAGGAGGTAGATTCGACTCGCCTTTAAAGCACATGAAAAGCGGCAAAACGTTGACAATGATGCCCTTGGCCAAAAAGGGCGTATGCGTTTTTTCCTGAATATATTCCGGAAAAAACGCATACGCCCTTTTTGGCCAACCAAGCAAGCCGGAAGGGAAATCAGCGCTACAAAGAAGTCTCGCTTGCCCTCGGTCCAAAGGGACATGCAGAAAAAGGTGTAAAAACCAGAAAAGCAGGACAGGCCATGGAGACATGGGAGCCTTACTACGCTGATGGGCGGGATGTAAATTGCCAACAGCCACTCTGGAGAAATGTACGGTGTGTCCTGAAACAAGTAATAGACACAGCTTAGAGAGCATAGGGCACTTCAAGTCATGGGCGTATAAATTGGGAAAACTAAATTCAACAAGACACAGGCACCCCAAACTTTACGGCTGCTCTGTTTCCAAGAACCTCCACTTCGGTACACCTTCAATATCCCAGGAAAGAGAAAAATGGATAAAGAAATGGTGGTACTTGGCACAATGGAATATCACTCAGCCATGAAATCAATGTCATAAGGCTAGTTAGCAGCATGATGAGTGGATTTAGCAACAATGATTCTAAGTGAAATAAGTCACACAGAAAAAAACACGTATCCTAAGATATCGCTTATAGAGGGAATGTCAATATCGCTACACTTGAACTGAATTACAAAACAGAACAGAGTCACACCTTTAGAAGACACACTATGGCTGCTTAACGGGAAAGGTGAGGTGGGGTGATGCATAAAACAAGGGTTTGAAATTAGCTCAGACACCGCTCCATAAGCCAAATATGTAATAGACAAGGCCTACTCCCTGCTCAGTGAACTGGACTCAACACCCCGTAGTCACCGCACAAGAATATATCTGACTAGTAAGAATCTGAGAACCTATGTATTGATATCTCTCTGCAAGTGAATCAAGAGGGTGTAAAGCGGCATAAACACAGCAGGGAAAAGCAGCCAAGCCCCATTCTAAACATAAATTACTTTAAAAATCCCACAAAACAAAGACAGTGAAAGAGAGAGAAATTCTTACAAAATCCCTTCAGGGTCTCTGATGCAACCTGGATTGACCATATCTAGACGCACAGCTGGATGAGACATAAGGCTGGACACTCTTGGGGCTGAGAGGATTGGTGAGGTTGGGTGAGCAAACGCAGATATTTAAAGTAATACCGCGGTGTACCCACCCCATGGGTCTCAAATCTCCAGGTACAAGGGCATCTTCCTACATCAAAACATGCATGGGAAACCCAGAAGATGGTATGCCGT
Organism: Eubalaena glacialis; assembly: GCF_028564815.1. Classification (NCBI taxonomy): domain Eukaryota; kingdom Metazoa; phylum Chordata; class Mammalia; order Artiodactyla; family Balaenidae; genus Eubalaena; species Eubalaena glacialis. The sequence goes on along the minus strand of NW_026871372.1, from coordinate 69,539 downwards.
GAGATCGGGAAAGGTTTCTAAAACGCACCTCATTTCTCCTCTCCTTGTGCTCGGGTTCGCCATTCCAGCCGCTTTTCTAACCATCTCCCTACTTGGAGAATCAGCACCTTTAACCTCCTGTTTCGTACAGGTTGCAATTTGTCCTGAGGATGAACGGGAAGACGGGGAACCAACGAGAGACTAGCCCTAGGTGTTGGGACAGTCACAGGTCTCTCCATTTTCCCATCAGGAAGAAGAATGAACCACAGGCTCAGCCTGCCCCCCAGAACCAAAATAGGGCCTGAAGCAATCCTGAGCTTTTGCGGCCAGCTCCCAAAAAAGCGAGTAGACAAATGGAGCTCAGGGGTACTGCAATTCACAAACGTGCAGAGTTATAAATGATAACTCTCGTCCACAAATATATTGAGGGAAGGCAACGAAGAGGATTTGAAAGCAAGGCAGATTTGCAGGAAACAGATTTCAGGAGGTAGATTCGACTCGCCTTTAAAGCACATGAAAAGCGGCAAAACGTTGACAATGATGCCCTTGGCCAAAAAGGGCGTATGCGTTTTTTCCTGAATATATTCCGGAAAAAACGCATACGCCCTTTTTGGCCAACCAAGCAAGCCGGAAGGGAAATCAGCGCTACAAAGAAGTCTCGCTTGCCCTCGGTCCAAAGGGACATGCAGAAAAAGGTGTAAAAACCAGAAAAGCAGGACAGGCCATGGAGACATGGGAGCCTTACTACGCTGATGGGCGGGATGTAAATTGCCAACAGCCACTCTGGAGAAATGTACGGTGTGTCCTGAAACAAGTAATAGACACAGCTTAGAGAGCATAGGGCACTTCAAGTCATGGGCGTATAAATTGGGAAAACTAAATTCAACAAGACACAGGCACCCCAAACTTTACGGCTGCTCTGTTTCCAAGAACCTCCACTTCGGTACACCTTCAATATCCCAGGAAAGAGAAAAATGGATAAAGAAATGGTGGTACTTGGCACAATGGAATATCACTCAGCCATGAAATCAACGTCATAAGGCTAGTTAGCAGCATGATGAGTGGATTTAGCAACAATGATTCTAAGTGAAATAAGTCACACAGAAAAAAACACTTATCCTAAGATATCGCTTATAGAGGGAATGTCAATATCGCTACACTTGAACTGAATTACAAAACAGAACAGAGTCACACCTTTAGAAGACACACTATGGCTGCTTAACGGGAAAGGTGAGGTGGGGTGATGCATAAAACAAGGGTTTGAAATTAGCTCAGACACCGCTCCATAAGCCAAATATGTAATAGACAAGGCCTACTCCCTGCTCAGTGAACTGGACTCAACACCCCGTAGTCACCGCACAAGAATATATCTGACTAGTAAGAATCTGAGAACCTATGTATTGATATCTCTCTGCAAGTGAATCAAGAGGGTGTAAAGCGGCATAAACACAGCAGGGAAAAGCAGCCAAGCCCCATTCTAAACATAAATTACATTAAAAATCCCACAAAACAAAGACAGTGAAAGAGAGAGAAATTCTTACAAAATCCCTTCAGGGTCTCTGATGCAACCTGGATTGATCATATCTAGACGCACAGCTGGATGAGACATAAGGCTGGACACTCTTGGGGCTGAGAGGATTGGTGAGGTTGGGTGAGCAAACGCAGATACTTTAAAGTAATACCACGGTGTACCCACCCCATGGGTCTGAAATCTCCAGGTACAAGTGCATCTTCCTACATCAAAACATGCATGGGAAACCCAGAAGATGGTATGCCGTGAGATCGGGAAAGGTTTCTAAAACGCACCTCATTTCTCCTCTCCTTGTGCTCGGGTTCGCCATTCCAGCCGCTTGACTAACCATCTCCCTACTTGGAGATTCAGCACCTTTAACCTCCTGTTTCGTACAGGTTGCAATTTGTCCTGAGGATGAACGGGAAGACGGGGAACCAACGAGAGACTAGCCCTAGGTGTTGGGACAGGCACAGGTCACTCCATTTTCCCATCAGGAAGAAGAATGAACCACAGGCTCAGCCTGCCCCCCAGAACCAAAATAGGGCCTGAAGCAATCCTGAGCTTTTGCGGCCAGCTCCCAAAAAAGCGAGTAGACAAATGGAGCTCAGGGGCACTGCAATTCACAAACGTGCAGAGTTATAAATGATAACTCTCGTCCACAAATATATTGAGGGAAGGCAACGAAGAGGATTTGAAAGCAAGGCAGATTTGCAGGAAACAGATTTCAGGAGGTAGATTCGACTCGCCTTTAAAGCACATGAAAAGCGGCAAAACGTTGACAATGATGCCCTTGGCCAAAAAGGGCGTATGCGTTTTTTCCTGAATATATTCCGGAAAAAACGCATACGCCCTTTTTGGCCAACCAAGCAAGCCGGAAGGGAAATCAGCGCTACAAAGAAGTCTCGCTTGCCCTCGGTCCAAAGGGACATGCAGAAAAAGGTGTAAAAACCAGAAAAGCAGGACAGGCCATGGAGACATGGGAGCCTTACTACGCTGATGGGCGGGATGTAAATTGCCAACAGCCACTCTGGAGAAATGTACGGTGTGTCCTGAAACAAGTAATAGACACAGCTTAGAGAGCATAGGGCACTTCAAGTCATGGGCGTATAAATTGGGAAAACTAAATTCAACAAGACACAGGCACCCCAAACTTTACGGCTGCTCTGTTTCCAAGAACCTCCACTTCGGTACACCTTCAATATCCCAGGAAAGAGAAAAATGGATAAAGAAATGGTGGTACTTGGCACAATGGAATATCACTCAGCCATGAAATCAATGTCATAAGGCTAGTTAGCAGCATGATGAGTGGATTTAGCAACAATGATTCTAAGTGAAATAAGTCACACAGAAAAAAACACGTATCCTAAGATATCGCTTATAGAGGGAATGTCAATATCGCTACACTTGAACTGAATTACAAAACAGAACAGAGTCACACCTTTAGAAGACACACTATGGCTGCTTAACGGGAAAGGTGAGGTGGGGTGATGCATAAAACAAGGGTTTGAAATTAGCTCAGACACCGCTCCATAAGCCAAATATGTAATAGACAAGGCCTACTCCCTGCTCAGTGAACTGGACTCAACACCCCGTAGTCACCGCACAAGAATATATCTGAGTAGTAAGAATCTGAGAACCTATGTATTGATATCTCTCTGCAAGTGAATCAAGAGGATGTAAAGCGGCATAAACACAGCAGGGAAAAGCAGCCAAGCCCCATTCTAAACATAAATTACTTTAAAAATCCCACAAAACAAAGACAGTGAAAGAGAGAGAAATTCTTACAAAATCCCTTCAGGGTCTCTGATGCAACCTGGATTGACCATATCTAGACGCACAGCTGGATGAGACATAAGGCTGGACACTCTTGGGGCTGAGAGGATTGGTGAGGTTGGGTGAGCAAACGCAGATATTTAAAGTAATACCGCGGTGTACCCACCCCATGGGTCTCAAATCTCCAGGTACAAGGGCATCTTCCTACATCAAAACATGCATGGGAAACCCAGAAGATGGTATGCCGTGAGATCGGGAAAGGTTTCTAAAACGCACCTCATTTCTCCTCTCCTTGTGCTCGGGTTCGCCATTCCAGCCGCTTTTCTAACCATCTCCCTACTTGGAGAATCAGCACCTTTAACCTCCTGTTTCGTACAGGTTGCAATTTGTCCTGAGGATGAACGGGAAGACGGGGAACCAACGAGAGACTAGCCCTAGGTGTTGGGACAGTCACAGGTCTCTCCATTTTCCCATCAGGAAGAAGAATGAACCACAGGCTCAGCCTGCCCCCCAGAACCAAAATAGGGCCTGAAGCAATCCTGAGCTTTTGCGGCCAGCTCCCAAAAAAGCGAGTAGACAAATGGAGCTCAGGGGCACTGCAATTCACAAACGTGGAGAGTTATAAATGATAACTCTCGTCCACAAATATATTGAGGGAAGGCAACGAAGAGGATTTGAAAGCAAGGCAGATTTGCAGGAAACAGATTTCAGGAGGTAGATTCGACTCGCCTTTAAAGCACATGAAAAGCGGCAAAACGTTGACAATGATGCCCTTGGCCAAAAAGGGCGTATGCGTTTTTTCCTGAATATATTCCGGAAAAAACGCATACGCCCTTTTTGGCCAACCAAGCAAGCCGGAAGGGAAATCAGCGCTACAAAGAAGTCTCGCTTGCCCTCTGTCCAAAGGGACATGCAGAAAAAGGTGTAAAAACCAGAAAAGCAGGACAGGCCATGGAGACATGGGAGCCTTACTACGCTGATGGGCGGGATGTAAATTGCCAACAGCCACTCTGGAGAAATGTACGGTGTGTCCTGAAACAAGTAATAGACACAGCTTAGAGAGCATAGGGCACTTCAAGTCATGGGCGTATAAATTGGGAAAACTAAATTCAACAAGACACAGGCACCCCAAACTTTACGGCTGCTCTGTTTCCAAGAACCTCCACTTCGGTACACCTTCAATATCCCAGGAAAGAGAAAAATGGATAAAGAAATGGTGGTACTTGGCACAATGGAATATCACTCAGCCATGAAATCAACGTCATAAGGCTAGTTAGCAGCATGATGAGTGGATTTAGCAACAATGATTCTAAGTGAAATAAGTCACACAGAAAAAAACACTTATCCTAAGATATCGCTTATAGAGGGAATGTCAATATCGCTACACTTGAACTGAATTACAAAACAGAACAGAGTCACACCTTTAGAAGACACACTATGGCTGCTTAACGGGAAAGGTGAGGTGGGGTGATGCATAAAACAAGGGTTTGAAATTAGCTCAGACACCGCTCCATAAGCCAAATATGTAATAGACAAGGCCTACTCCCTGCTCAGTGAACTGGACTCAACACCCCGTAGTCACCGCACAAGAATATATCTGACTAGTAAGAATCTGAGAACCTATGTATTGATATCTCTCTGCAAGTGAATCAAGAGGGTGTAAAGCGGCATAAACACAGCAGGGAAAAGCAGCCAAGCCCCATTCTAAACATAAATTACATTAAAAATCCCACAAAACAAAGACAGTGAAAGAGAGAGAAATTCTTACAAAATCCCTTCAGGGTCTCTGATGCAACCTGGATTGATCATATCTAGACGCACAGCTGGATGAGACATAAGGCTGGACACTCTTGGGGCTGAGAGGATTGGTGAGGTTGGGTGAGCAAACGCAGATACTTTAAAGTAATACCACGGTGTACCCACCCCATGGGTCTGAAATCTCCAGGTACAAGTGCATCTTCCTACATCAAAACATGCATGGGAAACCCAGAAGATGGTATGCCGTGAGATCGGGAAAGGTTTCTAAAACGCACCTCATTTCTCCTCTCCTTGTGCTCGGGTTCGCCATTCCAGCCGCTTGACTAACCATCTCCCTACTTGGAGATTCAGCACCTTTAACCTCCTGTTTCGTACAGGTTGCAATTTGTCCTGAGGATGAACGGGAAGACGGGGAACCAACGAGAGACTAGCCCTAGGTGTTGGGACAGGCACAGGTCACTCCATTTTCCCATCAGGAAGAAGAATGAACCACAGGCTCAGCCTGCCCCCCAGAACCAAAATAGGGCCGGAAGCAATCCTGAGCTTTTGCGGCCAGCTCCCAAAAAAGCGAGTAGACAAATGGAGCTCAGGGGCACTGCAATTCACAAACGTGCAGAGTTATAAATGATAACTCTCGTCCACAAATATATTGAGGGAAGGCAACGAAGAGGATTTGAAAGCAAGGCAGATTTGCAGGAAACAGATTTCAGGAGGTAGATTCGACTCGCCTTTAAAGCACATGAAAAGCGGCAAAACGTTGACAATGATGCCCTTGGCCAAAAAGGGCGTATGCGTTTTTTCCTGAATATATTCCGGAAAAAACGCATACGCCCTTTTTGGCCAACCAAGCAAGCCGGAAGGGAAATCAGCGCTACAAAGAAGTCTCGCTTGCCCTCGGTCCAAAGGGACATGCAGAAAAAGGTGTAAAAACCAGAAAAGCAGGACAGGCCATGGAGACATGGGAGCCTTACTACGCTGATGGGCGGGATGTAAATTGCCAACAGCCACTCTGGAGAAATGTACGGTGTGTCCTGAAACAAGTAATAGACACAGCTTAGAGAGCATAGGGCACTTCAAGTCATGGGCGTATAAATTGGGAAAACTAAATTCAACAAGACACAGGCACCCCAAACTTTACGGCTGCTCTGTTTCCAAGAACCTCCACTTCGGTACACCTTCAATATCCCAGGAAAGAGAAAAATGGATAAAGAAATGGTGGTACTTGGCACAATGGAATATCACTCAGCCATGAAATCAATGTCATAAGGCTAGTTAGCAGCATGATGAGTGGATTTAGCAACAATGATTCTAAGTGAAATAAGTCACACAGAAAAAAACACGTATCCTAAGATATCGCTTATAGAGGGAATGTCAATATCGCTACACTTGAACTGAATTACAAAACAGAACAGAGTCACACCTTTAGAAGACACACTATGGCTGCTTAACGGGAAAGGTGAGGTGGGGTGATGCATAAAACAAGGGTTTGAAATTAGCTCAGACACCGCTCCATAAGCCAAATATGTAATAGACAAGGCCTACTCCCTGCTCAGTGAACTGGACTCAACACCCCGTAGTCACCGCACAAGAATATATCTGACTAGTAAGAATCTGAGAACCTATGTATTGATATCTCTCTGCAAGTGAATCAAGAGGGTGTAAAGCGGCATAAACACAGCAGGGAAAAGCAGCCAAGCCCCATTCTAAACATAAATTACTTTAAAAATCCCACAAAACAAAGACAGTGAAAGAGAGAGAAATTCTTACAAAATCCCTTCAGGGTCTCTGATGCAACCTGGATTGACCATATCTAGACGCACAGCTGGATGAGACATAAGGCTGGACACTCTTGGGGCTGAGAGGATTGGTGAGGTTGGGTGAGCAAACGCAGATATTTAAAGTAATACCGCGGTGTACCCACCCCATGGGTCTCAAATCTCCAGGTACAAGGGCATCTTCCTACATCAAAACATGCATGGGAAACCCAGAAGATGGTATGCCGTGAGATCGGGAAAGGTTTCTAAAACGCACCTCATTTCTCCTCTCCTTGTGCTCGGGTTCGCCATTCCAGCCGCTTTTCTAACCATCTCCCTACTTGGAGAATCAGCACCTTTAACCTCCTGTTTCGTACAGGTTGCAATTTGTCCTGAGGATGAACGGGAAGACGGGGAACCAACGAGAGACTAGCCCTAGGTGTTGGGACAGTCACAGGTCTCTCCATTTTCCCATCAGGAAGAAGAATGAACCACAGGCTCAGCCTGCCCCCCAGAACCAAAATAGGGCCTGAAGCAATCCTGAGCTTTTGCGGCCAGCTCCCAAAAAAGCGAGTAGACAAATGGAGCTCAGGGGCACTGCAATTCACAAACGTGCAGAGTTATAAATGATAACTCTCGTCCACAAATATATTGAGGGAAGGCAACGAAGAGGATTTGAAAGCAAGGCAGATTTGCAGGAAACAGATTTCAGGAGGTAGATTCGACTCGCCTTTAAAGCACATGAAAAGCGGCAAAACGTTGACAATGATGCCCTTGGCCAAAAAGGGCGTATGCGTTTTTTCCTGAATATATTCCGGAAAAAACGCATACGCCCTTTTTGGCCAACCAAGCAAGCCGGAAGGGAAATCAGCGCTACAAAGAAGTCTCGCGTGCCCTCTGTCCAAAGGGACATGCAGAAAAAGGTGTAAAAACCAGAAAAGCAGGACAGGCCATGGAGACATGGGAGCCTTACTACGCTGATGGGCGGGATGTAAATTGCCAACAGCCACTCTGGAGAAATGTACGGTGTGTCCTGAGACAAGTAATAGACACAGCTTAGAGAGCATAGGGCACTTCAAGTCATGGGCGTATAAATTGGGAAAACTAAATTCAACAAGACACAGGCACCCCAAACTTTACGGCTGCTCTGTTTCCAAGAACCTCCACTTCGGTACACCTTCAATATCCCAGGAAAGAGAAAAATGGATAAAGAAATGGTGGTACTTGGCACAATGGAATATCACTCAGCCATGAAATCAACGTCATAAGGCTAGTTAGCAGCATGATGAGTGGATTTAGCAACAATGATTCTAAGTGAAATAAGTCACACAGAAAAAAACACTTATCCTAAGATATCGCTTATAGAGGGAATGTCAATATCGCTACACTTGAACTGAATTACAAAACAGAACAGAGTCACACCTTTAGAAGACACACTATGGCTGCTTAACGGGAAAGGTGAGGTGGGGTGATGCATAAAACAAGGGTTTGAAATTAGCTCAGACACCGCTCCATAAGCCAAATATGTAATAGACAAGGCCTACTCCCTGCTCAGTGAACTGGACTCAACACCCCGTAGTCACCGCACAAGAATATATCTGACTAGTAAGAATCTGAGAACCTATGTATTGATATCTCTCTGCAAGTGAATCAAGAGGGTGTAAAGCGGCATAAACACAGCAGGGAAAAGCAGCCAAGCCCCATTCTAAACATAAATTACATTAAAAATCCCACAAAACAAAGACAGTGAAAGAGAGAGAAATTCTTACAAAATCCCTTCAGGGTCTCTGATGCAACCTGGATTGATCATATCTAGACGCACAGCTGGATGAGACATAAGGCTGGACACTCTTGGGGCTGAGAGGATTGGTGAGGTTGGGTGAGCAAACGCAGATACTTTAAAGTAATACCACGGTGTACCCACCCCATGGGTCTGAAATCTCCAGGTACAAGTGCATCTTCCTACATCAAAACATGCATGGGAAACCCAGAAGATGGTATGCCGTGAGATCGGGAAAGGTTTCTAAAACGCACCTCATTTCTCCTCTCCTTGTGCTCGGGTTCGCCATTCCAGCCGCTTGACTAACCATCTCCCTACTTGGAGATTCAGCACCTTTAACCTCCTGTTTCGTACAGGTTGCAATTTGTCCTGAGGATGAACGGGAAGACGGGGAACCAACGAGAGACTAGCCCTAGGTGTTGGGACAGGCACAGGTCACTCCATTTTCCCATCAGGAAGAAGAATGAACCACAGGCTCAGCCTGCCCCCCAGAACCAAAATAGGGCCTGAAGCAATCCTGAGCTTTTGCGGCCAGCTCCCAAAAAAGCGAGTAGACAAATGGAGCTCAGGGGCACTGCAATTCACAAACGTGCAGAGTTATAAATGATAACTCTCGTCCACAAATATATTGAGGGAAGGCAACGAAGAGGATTTGAAAGCAAGGCAGATTTGCAGGAAACAGATTTCAGGAGGTAGATTCGACTCGCCTTTAAAGCACATGAAAAGCGGCAAAACGTTGACAATGATGCCCTTGGCCAAAAAGGGCGTATGCATTTTTTCCTGAATATATTCCGGAAAAAACGCATACGCCCTTTTTGGCCAACCAAGCAAGCCGAAAGGGAAATCAGCGCTACAAAGAAGTCTCGCTTGCCCTCGGTCCAAAGGGACATGCAGAAAAAGGTGTAAAAACCAGAAAAGCAGGACAGGCCATGGAGACATGGGAGCCTTACTACGCTGATGGGCGGGATGTAAATTGCCAACAGCCACTCTGGAGAAATGTACGGTGTGTCCTGAAACAAGTAATAGACACAGCTTAGAGAGCATAGGGCACTTCAAGTCATGGGCGTATAAATTGGGAAAACTAAATTCAACAAGACACAGGCACCCCAAACTTTACGGCTGCTCTGTTTCCAAGAACCTCCACTTCGGTACACCTTCAATATCCCAGGAAAGAGAAAAATGGATAAAGAAATGGTGGTACTTGGCACAATGGAATATCACTCAGCCATGAAATCAATGTCATAAGGCTAGTTAGCAGCATGATGAGTGGATTTAGCAACAATGATTCTAAGTGAAATAAGTCACACAGAAAAAAACACGTATCCTAAGATATCGCTTATAGAGGGAATGTCAATATCGCTACACTTGAACTGAATTACAAAACAGAACAGAGTCACACCTTTAGAAGACACACTATGGCTGCTTAACGGGAAAGGTGAGGTGGGGTGATGCATAAAACAAGGGTTTGAAATTAGCTCAGACACCGCTCCATAAGCCAAATATGTAATAGACAAGGCCTACTCCCTGCTCAGTGAACTGGACTCAACACCCCGTAGTCACCGCACAAGAATATATCTGACTAGTAAGAATCTGAGAACCTATGTATTGATATCTCTCTGCAAGTGAATCAAGAGGGTGTAAAGCGGCATAAACACAGCAGGGAAAAGCAGCCAAGCCCCATTCTAAACATAAATTACTTTAAAAATCCCACAAAACAAAGACAGTGAAAGAGAGAGAAATTCTTACAAAATCCCTTCAGGGTCTCTGATGCAACCTGGATTGACCATATCTAGACGCACAGCTGGATGAGACATAAGGCTGGACACTCTTGGGGCTGAGAGGATTGGTGAGGTTGGGTGAGCAAACGCAGATATTTAAAGTAATACCGCGGTGTACCCACCCCATGGGTCTCAAATCTCCAGGTACAAGGGCATCTTCCTACATCAAAACATGCATGGGAAACCCAGAAGATGGTATGCCGTGAGATCGGGAAAGGTTTCTAAAACGCACCTCATTTCTCCTCTCCTTGTGCTCGGGTTCGCCATTCCAGCCGCTTTTCTAACCATCTCCCTACTTGGAGAATCAGCACCTTTAACCTCCTGTTTCGTACAGGTTGCAATTTGTCCTGAGGATGAACGGGAAGACGGGGAACCAACGAGAGACTAGCCCTAGGTGTTGGGACAGTCACAGGTCTCTCCATTTTCCCATCAGGAAGAAGAATGAACCACAGGCTCAGCCTGCCCCCCAGAACCAAAATAGGGCCTGAAGCAATCCTGAGCTTTTGCGGCCAGCTCCCAAAAAAGCGAGTAGACAAATGGAGCTCAGGGGCACTGCAATTCACAAACGTGCAGAGTTATAAATGATAACTCTCGTCCACAAATATATTGAGGGAAGGCAACGAAGAGGATTTGAAAGCAAGGCAGATTTGCAGGAAACAGATTTCAGGAGGTAGATTCGACTCGCCTTTAAAGCACATGAAAAGCGGCAAAACGTTGACAATGATGCCCTTGGCCAAAAAGGGCGTATGCGTTTTTTCCTGAATATATTCCGGAAAAAACGCATACGCCCTTTTTGGCCAACCAAGCAAGCCGGAAGGGAAATCAGCGCTACAAAGAAGTCTCGCTTGCCCTCTGTCCAAAGGGACATGCAGAAAAAGGTGTAAAAACCAGAAAAGCAGGACAGGCCATGGAGACATGGGAGCCTTACTACGCTGATGGGCGGGATGTAAATTGCCAACAGCCACTCTGGAGAAATGTACGGTGTGTCCTGAAACAAGTAATAGACACAGCTTAGAGAGCATAGGGCACTTCAAGTCATGGGCGTATAAATTGGGAAAACTAAATTCAACAAGACACAGGCACCCCAAACTTTACGGCTGCTCTGTTTCCAAGAACCTCCACTTCGGTACACCTTCAATATCCCAGGAAAGAGAAAAATGGATAAAGAAATGGTGGTACTTGGCACAATGGAATATCACTCAGCCATGAAATCAACGTCATAAGGCTAGTTAGCAGCATGATGAGTGGATTTAGCAACAATGATTCTAAGTGAAATAAGTCACACAGAAAAAAACACGTATCCTAAGATATCTCTTATAGAGGGAATGTCAATATCGCTACACTTGAACTGAATTACAAAACAGAACAGAGTCACACCTTTAGAAGACACACTATGGCTGCTTAACGGGAAAGGTGAGGTGGGGTGATGCATAAAACAAGGGTTTGAAATTAGCTCAGACACCGCTCCATAAGCCAAATATGTAATAGACAAGGCCTACTCCCTGCTCAGTGAACTGGACTCAACACCCCGTAGTCACCGCACAAGAATATATCTGACTAGTAAGAATCTGAGAACCTATGTATTGATATCTCTCTGCAAGTGAATCAAGAGGGTGTAAAGCGGCATAAACACAGCAGGGAAAAGCAGCCAAGCCCCATTCTAAACATAAATTACATTAAAAATCCCACAAAACAAAGACAGTGAAAGAGAGAGAAATTCTTACAAAATCCCTTCAGGGTCTCTGATGCAACCTGGATTGATCATATCTAGACGCACAGCTGGATGAGACATAAGGCTGGACACTCTTGGGGCTGAGAGGATTGGTGAGGTTGGGTGAGCAAACGCAGATACTTTAAAGTAATACCACGGTGTACCCACCCCATGGGTCTGAAATCTCCAGGTACAAGTGCATCTTCCTACATCAAAACATGCATGGGAAACCCAGAAGATGGTATGCCGTGAGATCGGGAAAGGTTTCTAAAACGCACCTCATTTCTCCTCTCCTTGTGCTCGGGTTCGCCATTCCAGCCGCTTGACTAACCATCTCCCTACTTGGAGAATCAGCACCTTTAACCTCCTGTTTCGTACAGGTTGCAATTTGTCCTGAGGATGAACGGGAAGACGGGGAACCAACGAGAGACTAGCCCTAGGTGTTGGGACAGGCACAGGTCACTCCATTTTCCCATCAGGAAGAAGAATGAACCACAGGCTCAGCCTGCCCCCCAGAACCAAAATAGGGCCTGAAGCAATCCTGAGCTTTTGCGGCCAGCTCCCAAAAAAGCGAGTAGACAAATGGAGCTCAGGGGCACTGCAATTCACAAACGTGCAGAGTTATAAATGATAACTCTCGTCCACAAATATATTGAGGGAAGGCAACGAAGAGGATTTGAAAGCAAGGCAGATTTGCAGGAAACAGATTTCAGGAGGTAGATTCGACTCGCCTTTAAAGCACATGAAAAGCGGCAAAACGTTGACAATGATGCCCTTGGCCAAAAAGGGCGTATGCGTTTTTTCCTGAATATATTCCGGAAAAAACGCATACGCCCTTTTTGGCCAACCAAGCAAGCCGGAAGGGAAATCAGCGCTACAAAGAAGTCTCGCTTGCCCTCGGTCCAAAGGGACATGCAGAAAAAGGTGTAAAAACCAGAAAAGCAGGACAGGCCATGGAGACATGGGAGCCTTACTACGCTGATGGGCGGGATGTAAATTGCCAACAGCCACTCTGGAGAAATGTACGGTGTGTCCTGAAACAAGTAATAGACACAGCTTAGAGAGCATAGGGCACTTCAAGTCATGGGCGTATAAATTGGGAAAACTAAATTCAACAAGACACAGGCACCCCAAACTTTACGGCTGCTCTGTTTCCAAGAACCTCCACTTCGGTACACCTTCAATATCCCAGGAAAGAGAAAAATGGATAAAGAAATGGTGGTACTTGGCACAATGGAATATCACTCAGCCATGAAATCAACGTCATAAGGCTAGTTAGCAGCATGATGAGTGGATTTAGCAACAATGATTCTAAGTGAAATAAGTCACACAGAAAAAAACACTTATCCTAAGATATCGCTTATAGAGGGAATGTCAATATCGCTACACTTGAACTGAATTACAAAACAGAACAGAGTCACACCTTTAGAAGACACACTATGGCTGCTTAACGGGAAAGGTGAGGTGGGGTGATGCATAAAACAAGGGTTTGAAATTAGCTCAGACACCGCTCCATAAGCCAAATATGTAATAGACAAGGCCTACTCCCTGCTCAGTGAACTGGACTCAACACCCCGTAGTCACCGCACAAGAATATATCTGACTAGTAAGAATCTGAGAACCTATGTATTGATATCTCTCTGCAAGTGAATCAAGAGGGTGTAAAGCGGCATAAACACAGCAGGGAAAAGCAGCCAAGCCCCATTCTAAACATAAATTACTTTAAAAATCCCACAAAACAAAGACAGTGAAAGAGAGAGAAATTCTTACAAAATCCCTTCAGGGTCTCTGATGCAACCTGGATTGACCATATCTAGACGCACAGCTGGATGAGACATAAGGCTGGACACTCTTGGGGCTGAGAGGATTGGTGAGGTTGGGTGAGCAAACGCAGATATTTAAAGTAATACCGCGGTGTACCCACCCCATGGGTCTCAAATCTCCAGGTACAAGGGCATCTTCCTACATCAAAACATGCATGGGAAACCCAGAAGATGGTATGCCGTGAGATCGGGAAAGGTTTCTAAAACGCACCTCATTTCTCCTCTCCTTGTGCTCGGGTTCGCCATTCCAGCCGCTTTTCTAACCATCTCCCTACTTGGAGAATCAGCACCTTTAACCTCCTGTTTCGTACAGGTTGCAATTTGTCCTGAGGATGAACGGGAAGACGGGGAACCAACGAGAGACTAGCCCTAGGTGTTGGGACAGTCACAGGTCTCTCCATTTTCCCATCAGGAAGAAGAATGAACCACAGGCTCAGCCTGCCCCCCAGAACCAAAATAGGGCCTGAAGCAATCCTGAGCTTTTGCGGCCAGCTCCCAAAAAAGCGAGTAGACAAATGGAGCTCAGGGGCACTGCAATTCACAAACGTGCAGAGTTATAAATGATAACTCTCGTCCACAAATATATTGAGGGAAGGCAACGAAGAGGATTTGAAAGCAAGGCAGATTTGCAGGAAACAGATTTCAGGAGGTAGATTCGACTCGCCTTTAAAGCACATGAAAAGCGGCAAAACGTTGACAATGATGCCCTTGGCCAAAAAGGGCGTATGCGTTTTTTCCTGAATATATTCCGGAAAAAACGCATACGCCCTTTTTGGCCAACCAAGCAAGCCGGAAGGGAAATCAGCGCTACAAAGAAGTCTCGCGTGCCCTCTGTCCAAAGGGACATGCAGAAAAAGGTGTAAAAACCAGAAAAGCAGGACAGGCCATGGAGACATGGGAGCCTTACTACGCTGATGGGCGGGATGTAAATTGCCAACAGCCACTCTGGAGAAATGTACGGTGTGTCCTGAAACAAGTAATAGACACAGCTTAGAGAGCATAGGGCACTTCAAGTCATGGGCATATAAATTGGGAAAACTAAAAATCAACAAGACACAGGCACCCCAGACTTTACGACTGCTCTGTTTCCAAGAACCTCCACTTCGGTACACCTTCAATATCCCAGGAAAGAGAAAAATGGATAAAGAAATGGTGGTACTTGGCACAATGGAATATCACTCAGCCATGAAATCAACGTCATAAGGCTAGTTAGCAGCATGATGAGTGGATTTAGCAACAATGATTCTAAGTGAAATAAGTCACACAGAAAAAAACACTTATCCTAAGATATCGCTTATAGAGGGAATGTCAATATCGCTACACTTGAACTGAATTACAAAACAGAACAGAGTCACACCTTTAGAAGACACACTATGGCTGCTTAACGGGAAAGGTGAGGTGGGGTGATGCATAAAACAAGGGTTTGAAATTAGCTCAGACACCGCTCCATAAGCCAAATATGTAATAGACAAGGCCTACTCTCTGCTCAGTGAACTGGACTCAACACCCCGTAGTCACCGCACAAGAATATATCTGACTAGTAAGAATCTGAGAACGTATGTATTGATATCTCTCTGCAAGTGAATCAAGAGGGTGTAAAGCGGCATAAACACAGCAGGGAAAAGCAGCCAAGCCCCATTCTAAACATAAATTACTTTAAAAAACCCACAAAACAAAGACAGTGAAAGAGAGAGAAATTCTTACAAAATCCGTTCAGGGTCTCTGATGCAACCTGCATTGACCATATCTAGACCCACAGCCGGATGAGACATAAGGCTGGACACTCTTGGAGCTGAGAGGATTGGTGAGGTTCGGTGAGCAAACGCAGATAGTTTAAAGTAATACCGCGGGGTACCCACCTCATGGGTCTCAAATCTCCAGGTACAATGGCATCTTCCTACATCAAAACATGCATGGGAAACCCAGAAGATGGTATGCCGTGAGATCGGGAAAGGTTTCTAAAACTCACCTCATTTCTCCTCTCCTTGTGCTCGGGTTCGCCATTCCAGCCGCTTGACTAACCATCTCCCTACTTGGAGAATCAGCACCTTTAACCTCCTGTTTCGTACAGGTTGCAATTTGTCCTGAGGATGAACGGGAAGACGGGGAACCAACGAGAGACTAGCCCTAGGTGTTGGGACAGGCACAGGTCACTCCATTTTCCCATCAGGAAGAAGAATGAACCACAGGATCAGCCTGCCCCCCGGAACCAAAATAGGGCCTGAAGCAATCCTGAGCTTTTGCGGCCAGCTCCCAAAAAAGCGAGTAGACAAATGGAGCTCAGGGGCACTGCAATTCACAAACGTGCAGAGTTATAAATGATAACTCTCGTCCACAAATATATTGAGGGAAGGCAACGAAGAGGATTTGAAAGCAAGGCAGATTTGCAGGAAACAGATTTCAGGAGGTAGATTCGACTCGCCTTTAAAGCACAAGAAAAGCGGCAAAACGTTGACAATGATGCCCTTGGCCAAAAAGGGCGTATGCGTTTTTTCCTGAATATATTCCGGAAAAAACGCATACGCCCTTTTTGGCCAACCAAGCAAGCCGGAAGGGAAATCAGCGCTACAAAGAAGTCTCGCTTGCCCTCGGTCCAAAGGGACATGCAGAAAAAGGTGTAAAAACCAGAAAAGCAGGACAGGCCATGGGGACATGGGAGCCTTACTACACTGATGGGCGGGATGTAAATTGCCAGCAGCCACTCTGGAGAAATGTACGGTGTGTCTTGAAACAAGTAATAGACACAGCTTAGAGAGCATAGGGCACTTCAAGTCATGGGCGTATAAATTGGGAACACTAAAAATCAACAAGACACAGGCACCCCAAACTTTACGGCTGCTCTGTTTCCAAGAACCTCCACTTCGGTACACCTTCAATATCCCAGGAAAGAGAAAAATGGATAAAGAAACGGTGGTACTTGGCACAATGGAATATCACTCAACCATGAAATGAATGTCATAAGGCTAGTTAGCAGCATGATGAGTGGATTTAGGTACGATGATTCTAAGTGAAATAAGTCACACAGAAAAAGACACTTATCCTAAGATATCGCTTATAGAGGGAATGTCAATATCGCTACACTTGAACTGAATTACAAAACAGAACAGAGTCACACCTTTAGAAGACACACTATGGCTGCTTAACGGGAAAGGTGAGGTGGGGTGATGCATAAAACAAGGGTTTAAAATTAGCTCGGACACCGCTCCCTAAGCCAAATATGTAATAGACAAGGCCTACTCCCTGTTCAGTGAACTGGACGCAACACCCCGTAGTCACCGCACAAGAATATATCAGACTAATAGGAATCTGAAAACCTATGTATTGATATCTCTCTGCAAGTGAATCAAGAGGGTGTAAAGCGGCATAAACACAGCAGGGAAAAGCAGCCAAGCCCCATTCTAAACATAAATTACTTTAAAAAACCCACAAAACAAAGACAGTGAAAGAGAGAGAAATTCTTACAAAATCCGTTCAGGGTCTCTGATGCAACCTGCATTGACCATATCTAGACCCACAGCCGGATGAGACATAAGGCTGGACACTCTTGGAGCTGAGAGGATTGGTGAGGTTCGGTGAGCAAACGCAGATAGTTTAAAGTAATACCGCGGGGTACCCACCTCATGGGTCTCAAATCTCCAGGTACAATGGCATCTTCCTACATCAAAACATGCATGGGAAACCCAGAAGATGGTATGCCGTGAGATCGGGAAAGGTTTCTAAAACTCACCTCATTTCTCCTCTCCTTGTGCTCGGGTTCGCCATTCCAGCCGCTTGACTAACCATCTCCCTACTTGGAGAATCAGCACCTTTAACCTCCTGTTTCGTACAGGTTGCAATTTGTCCTGAGGATGAACGGGAAGACGGGGAACCAACGAGAGACTAGCCCTAGGTGTTGGGACAGGCACAGGTCACTCCATTTTCCCATCAGGAAGAAGAATGAACCACAGGATCAGCCTGCCCCCCGGAACCAAAATAGGGCCTGAAGCAATCATGAGCTTTTGCGGCCAGCTCCCAAAAAAGCGAGTAGACAAATGGAGCTCAGGGGCACTGCAATTCACAAACGTGCAGAGTTATAAATGATAACTCTTGTCCACAAATATATTGAGGGAAGGCAACGAAGAGGATTTGAAAGCAAGGCAGATTTGCAGGAAACAGATTTCAGGAGGTAGATTCGACTCGCCTTTAAAGCACATGAAAAGCGGCAAAACGTTGACAATGATGCCCTTGGCCAAAAAGGGCGTATGCGTTTTTTCCTGAATATATTCCGGAAAAAACGCATACGCCCTTTTTGGCCAACCAAGCAAGCCGGAAGGGAAATCAGCGCTACAAAGAAGTCTCGCGTGCCCTCGGTCCAAAGGGACATGCAGAAAAAGGTGTAAAAACCAGAAAAGCAGGACAGGCCATGGAGACATGGGAGCCTTACTACGCTGATGGGCGGGATGTAAATTGCCAACAGCCACTCTGGAGAAATGTACGGTGTGTCCTGAAACAAGTAATAGACACAGCTTAGAGAGCATAGGGCACTTCAAGTCATGGGTGTATAAATTGGGAAAACTAAAAATCAACAAGACACAGGCACCCCAAACTTTACGGCTGCTCTGTTTCCAAGAACCTCCACTTCGGTACACCTTCAATATCCCAGGAAAGAGAAAAATGGATAAAGAAATGGTGGTACTTGGCACAATGGAATATCACTCAGCCATGAAATCAACGTCATAAGGCTAGTTAGCAGCATGATGAGTGGATTTAGCAACAATGATTCTAAGTGAAATAAGTCACACAGAAAAAAACACTTATCCTAAGATATCGCTTATAGAGGGAATGTCAATATCGCTACACTTGAACTGAATTACAAAACAGAACAGAGTCACACCTTTAGAAGACACACTATGGCTGCTTAACGGGAAAGGTGAGGTGGGGTGATGCATAAAACAAGGGTTTGAAATTAGCTCAGACACCGCTCCATAAGCCAAATATGTAATAGACAAGGCCTACTCCCTGCTCAGTGAACTGGACTCAACACCCCGTAGTCACCGCACAAGAATATATCTGACTAGTAAGAATCTGAGAACCTATGTATTGATATCTCTCTGCAAGTGAATCAAGAGGGTGTAAAGCGGCATAAACACAGCAGGGAAAAGCAGCCAAGCCCCATTCTAAACATAAATTACTTTAAAAATCCCACAAAACAAAGACAGTGAAAGAGAGAGAAATTCTTACAAAATCCGTTCAGGGTCTCTGATGCAACCTGGATTGACCATATCTAGACGCACAGCTGGATGAGACATAAGGCTGGACACTCTTGGGGCTGAGAGGATTGGTGAGGTTGGGTGAGCAAACGCAGATACTTTAAAGTAATACCACGGTGTACACACCCCATGGGTCTGAAATCTCCAGGTACAAGGGCATCTTCCTACATCAAAACATGCATGGGAAACCCAGAAGATGGTATGCCGTGAGATCGGGAAAGGTTTCTAAAACGCACCTCATTTCTCCTCTCCTTGTGCTCGGGTTCGCCATTCCAGCCGCTTGACTAACCATCTCCCTACTTGGAGAATCAGCACCTTTAACCTCCTGTTTCGTACAGGTTGCAATTTGTCCTGAGGATGAACGGGAAGACGGGGAACCAACGAGAGACTAGCCCTAGGTGTTGGGACAGGCACAGGTCACTCCATTTTCCCATCACGAAGAAGAATGAACCACAGGCTCAGCCTGCCCCCCAGAACCAAAATAGGGCCTGAAGCAATCCTGAGCGTTTGCGGGCAGCTCCCAAAAAAGCGAGTAGACAAATGGAGCTCAGGGGCACTGCAATTCACAAACGTGCAGAGTTATAAATGATAACTCTCGTCCACAAATATATTGAGGGAAGGCAACGAAGAGGATTTGAAAGCAAGGCAGATTTGCAGGAAACAGATTTCAGGAGGTAGATTCGACTCGCCTTTAAAGCACATGAAAAGCGGCAAAACGTTGACAATGATGCCCTTGGCCAAAAAGGGCGTATGCGTTTTTTCCTGAATATATTCCGGAAAAAAACGCATACGCCCTTTTTGGCCAACCAAGCAAGCCGGAAGGGAAATCAGCGCTACAAAGAAGTCTCGCTTGCCCTCGGTCCAAAGGGACATGCAGAAAAAGGTGTAAAAACCAGAAAAGCAGGACAGGCCATGGAGACATGGGAGCCTTACTACGCTGATGGGCGGGATGTAAATTGCCAACAGCCACTCTGGAGAAATGTACGGTGTGTCCTGAAACAAGTAATAGACACAGCTTAGAGAGCATAGGGCACTTCAAGTCATGGGCGTATAAATTGGGAAAACTAAAAATCAACAAGACACAGGCACCCCAAACTTTACGGCTGCTCTGTTTCCAAGAACCTCCACTTCGGTACACCTTCAATATCCCAGGAAAGAGAAAAATGGATAAAGAAATGGTGGTACTTGGCACAATGGAATATCACTCAGCCATGAAATCAATGTCATAAGGCTAGTTAGCAGCATGATGAGTGGATTTAGCTACGATGATTCTAAGTGAAATAAGTCACACAGAAAAAGACACTTATCCTAAGATATCGCTTATAGAGGGAATGTCAATATCGCTACACTTGAACTGAATTACAAAACAGAACAGAGTCACACCTTTAGAAGACACACTATGGCTGCTTAACGGGAAAGGTGAGGTGGGGTGATGCATAAAACAAGGGTTTGAAATTAGCTCGGACACCGCTCCATAAGCCAAATATGTAATAGACAAGGCCTACTCCCTGCTCAGTGAACTGGACTCAACACCCCGTAGTCACCGCACAAGAATATATCAGACTAGTAGGAATCTGAAAAACTATGTATTGATATCTCTCTGCAAGTGAATCAAGAGGGTGTAAAGCGGCATAAACACAGCAGGGAAAAGCAGCCACGCCCCATTCTAAACATAAGTTACTTTAAAAATCCCACAAAACAAAGACAGTGAAAGAGAGAGAAATTCTTACAAAATCCCTTCAGGGTCTCTGATGCAACCTGGATTGACCATATCTAGATGCACAGCTGGATGAGACATAAGGCTGGACACTCTTGGGGCTGAGAGGATTGGTGAGGTTGGGTGAGCAAACGCAGATACTTTAAAGTAATACCGCGGTGTACCCACCCCATGGGTCTCAAATCTCCAGGTACAAGGGCATCTTCCTACATCAAAACATGCATGGGAAACCCAGAAGATGGTATGCCGTGAGATCGGGAATGGTTTCTAAAACGCACCTCTTTTCTCCTCTCCTTGTGCTCGGGTTCGCCATTCCAGCCGCTTTTCTAACCATCTCCCTACTTGGAGAATCAGCACCTTTACCCTCCCGTTTCGTACAGGTTGCAATTTGTCCTGAGGATGAACGGGAAGACGGGGAACCAACGAGAGACTAGCCCTAGGTGTTGGGACAGGCACAGGTCACTCCATTTTCCCATCAGGAAGAAGAATGAACCACAGGCTCAGCCTGCCCCCCAGAACCAAAATAGGGCCTGAAGCAATCCTGAGCTTTTGCGGCCAGCTCCCAAAAAAGCGAGTAGACAAATGGAGCTCAGGGGCACTGCAATTCACAAACGTGCAGAGTTATAAATGATAACTCTCGTCCACAAATATATTGAGGGAAGGCAACGAAGAGGATTTGAAAGCAAGGCAGATTTGCAGGAAACAGATTTCAGGAGGTAGATTCGACTCGCCTTTAAAGTACATGAAAAGCGGCAAAACGTTGACAATGATGCCCTTGGCCAAAAAGGGCGTATGCGTTTTTTCCTGAATATATTCCGGAAAAAAACGCATACGCCCTTTTTGGCCAACCAAGCAAGCCGGAAGGGAAATCAGCGCTACAAAGAAGTCTCGCTTGCCCTCGGTCCAAAGGGACATGCAGAAAAAGGTGTAAAAACCAGAAAAGCAGGACAGGCCATGGAGACATGGGAGCCTTACTACGCTGATGGGCGGGATGTAAATTGCCAACAGCCACTCTGGAGAAATGTA
Organism: Eubalaena glacialis; assembly: GCF_028564815.1. Lineage (NCBI taxonomy): Eukaryota > Metazoa > Chordata > Mammalia > Artiodactyla > Balaenidae > Eubalaena > Eubalaena glacialis. The sequence continues at coordinate 47,678 of NW_026871372.1, read as the reverse complement.
CGGTGTGTCCTGAAACAAGTAATAGACACAGCTTAGAGAGCATAGGGCACTTCAAGTCATGGGCGTATAAATTGGGAAAACTAAAAATCAACAAGACACAGGCACCCCAAACTTTACGGCTGCTCTGTTTCCAAGAACCTCCACTTCGGTACACCTTCAATATCCCAGGAAAGAGAAAAATGGATAAAGAAATGGTGGTACTTGGCACAATGGAATATGACTCAGCCATGAAATCAATGTCATAAGGCTAGTTAGCAGCATGATGAGTGGATTTAGCTACGATGATTCTAAGTGAAATAAGTCACACAGAAAAAGACACTTATCCTAAGATATCGCTTATAGAGGGAATGTCAATATCGCTACACTTGAACTGAATTACAAAAGAGAACAGAGTCACACCTTTAGAAGACACACTATGGCTGCTTAACGGGAAAGGTGATGTGGGGTGATGCATAAAACAAGGGTTTGAAATTAGCTCGGACACCACTCCATAAGCCAAATATGTAATAGACAAGGCCTACTCCCTGCTCAGTGAACTGGACTCAACACCCCGTAGTCACCGCACAAGAATATATCAGACTAGTAGGAATCTGAAAACCTATGTATTGATATCTCTCTGCAAGTGAATCAAGAGGGTGTAAAGCGGCATAAACACAGCAGGGAAAAGCAGCCACGCCCCATTCTAAACATAAATTACTTTAAAAATCCCACAAAACAAAGACAGTGAAAGAGAGAGAAATTCTTACAAAATCCCTTCAGGGTCTCTGATGCAACCTGGATTGACCATATCTAGACGCACAGCTGGATGAGACATAAGGCTGGACACTCTTGGGGCTGAGAGGATTGGTGAGGTTGGGTGAGCAAACGCAGATACTTTAAAGTAATACCGCGGTGTACCCACCCCATGGGTCTCAAATCTCCAGGTACAAGGGCATCTTCCTACATCAAAACATGCATGGGAAACCCAGAAGATGGTATGCCGTGAGATCGGGAATGGTTTCTAAAACGCACCTCTTTTCTCCTCTCCTTGTGCTCGGGTTCGCCATTCCAGCCGCTTTTCTAACCATCTCCCTACTTGGAGAATCAGCACCTTTACCCTCCCGTTTCGTACAGGTTGCAATTTGTCCTGAGGATGAACGGGAAGACGGGGAACCAACGAGAGACTAGCCCTAGGTGTTGGGACAGGCACAGGTCACTCCATTTTCCCATCAGGAAGAAGAATGAACCACAGGCTCAGCCTGCCCCCCAGAACCAAAATAGGGCCTGAAGCAATCCTGAGCTTTTGCGGCCAGCTCCCAAAAAAGCGAGTAGACAAATGGAGCTCAGGGGCACTGCAATTCACAAACGTGCAGAGTTATAAATGATAACTCTCGTCCACAAATATATTGAGGGAAGGCAACGAAGAGGATTTGAAAGCAAGGCAGATTTGCAGGAAACAGATTTCAGGAGGTAGATTCGACTCGCCTTTAAAGCACATGAAAAGCGGCAAAACGTTGACAATGATGCCCTTGGCCAAAAAGGGCGTATGCGTTTTTTCCTGAATATATTCAGGAAAAAACGCATACGCCCTTTTTGGCCAACCAAGCAAGCCGGAAGGGAAATCAGCGCTACAAAGAAGTCTCGCTTGCCCTCAGTCAAAAGGGCCATGCTGAAAAAAGCGTAAAAACCAGAAAAGCAGGACAGGCCATGGAGACATGGGAGCCTTGCTACGCTGATGGGCGGTATGTAAATTGCCAACAGGCACTCTGGAGATGTGTACCATGTGTCCTGAAACAAGTAATAAACACAGCTTTGAGAGCATAGGGCACTTCCACTCATGGGCGTATAAATTGGGAACACTAAAAATCAACAAGACACAGGCACCCCAAACTTTACGGCTGCTCTGTTTCCAAGAACCTCCACTTTGGTACACCTTCAATATCCCACGAAAGAGAACAATGGATAAACAAATGGTCGTACTTGGCACAATGGAATATCACTCAGCCATGAAATCAATGTCATAAGGCTAGTTAGCAGCATGATGAGTGGATTTAGGTCCGATGATTCTAAGTGAAATAGGTCACACAGAAAAAGACAATTATCCTAAGATATCGCTTATAGAGGGAATGTCAAAATCGCTACACCTGAACTGAATTACAAAACAGAACAGAGTCACACCTTTAGAAGACACACTATGGCTGCTTAACGGGAAAGGTGAGGTGGGGTGATGCATAAAACAAGGGTTTGAAATTAGCTTGGACACCGCTCCATAAGCCAAATATGTAATAGACAAGGCCTACTCCCTGCTCAGTGAACTGGACTCAACACCCCGTAGTCCACGCAGAAGAATATATCTCAGTAGTAAGAATCTGAGAGGCTATGTATTGATATCTCTCTGCAAGTGAACCAAGAGGGTGTAAAGAGGCATAAACACAGCAGGGAAAAGCAGCCAAGCCCCATTCTAAACATAAATTACTTTAAAAATCCCACAAAACAAAGACAGTGAAAGAGAGAGAAATTCTTACAAAATCCGTTCAGGGTCTCTGATGCAACCTGGATTGACCATATCTAGACGCACAGCTGGATGAGACATAAGGCTGGACACTCTTGGGGCTGAGAGGATTGGTGAGGTTGGGTGAGCAAACGCAGATATTTAAAGTAATACCGCGGTGTACCCACCCCATTGGTCTCAAATCTCCAGGTACAAGGGCATCTTCCTACATCAAAACATGCATGGGAAACCCAGAAGATGGTATGCCGTGAGATCGGGAAAGGTTTCTAAAACGCACCTCATTTCTCCTCTCCTTGTGCTCGGGTTCGCCATTCCAGCCGCTTGACTAACCATCTCCCTACTTGGAGAATCAGCACCTTTAACCTCCTGTTTCGTACAGGTTGCAATTTGTCCTGAGGATGAACAGGAAGACGGGGAACCAACGAGAGACTAGCCCTAGGTGTTGGGACAGGCACAGGTCACTCCATTTTCCCATCAGGAAGAAGAATGAACCACAGGCTCAGCCTGCCCCCCAGAACCAAAATAGGGCCTGAAGCAGTCCTGAGATTTTGTGGCCAGCTCCCAAAAAAGCGAGTAGAGAAATGGAGCTCAGGGGCACTGCAATTCACAAACGTGCAGAGTTATAAATGATAACTCTCGTCCACAAATATATTGAGGGAAGGCAACGAAGAGGATTTGAAAGCAAGGCAGATTTGCAGGAAACAGATTTCAGGAGGTAGATTCGACTCGCCTTTAAAGCACATGAAAAGCGGCAAAACGTTGACAATGATGCCCTTGGCCAAAAAGGGCGTATGCGTTTTTTCCTGAATATATTCCGGAAAAAACGCATACGCCCTTTTTGGCCAACCAAGCAAGCCGGAAGGGAAATCAGCGCTACAAAGAAGTCTCGCTTGCCCTCGGTCCAAAGGGACATGCAGAAAAAGGTGTAAAAACCAGAAAAGCAGGACAGGCCATGGAGACATGGGAGCCTTACTACGCTGATGGGCAGGATGTAAATTGCCAACAGCCACTCTGGAGAAATGTACGGTGTGTCCTGAAACAAGTAATAGACACAGCTTAGAGAGCATAGGGCACTTCAAGTCATGGGCGTATAAATTGGGAAAACTAAAAATCAACAAGACACAGGCACCCCAAACTTTACGGCTGCTCTGTTTCCAAGAACCTCCACTTCGGTACACCTTCAATATCCCAGGAAAGAGAAAAATGGATAAAGAAATGGTGGTACTTGGCACAATGGAATATCACTCAGCCATGAAATCAATGTCATAAGGCTAGTTAGCAGCATGATGAGTGGATTTAGCTACGATGATTCTAAGTGAAATAAGTCACACAGAAAAAGACACTTATCCTAAGATATCGCTTATAGAGGGAATGTCAATATCGCTACACTTGAACTGAATTACAAAACAGAACAGAGTCACACCTTTAGAAGACACACTATGGCTGCTTAACGGGAAAGGTGAGGTGGGGTGATGCATAAAACAAGGGTTTGAAATTAGCTCGGACACCGCTCCATAAGCCAAATATGTAATAGACAAGGCCTACTCCCTGCTCAGTGAACTGGACTCAACACCCCGTAGTCACCGCACAAGAATATATCAGACTAGTAGGAATCTGAAAACCTATGTATTGATATCTCTCTGCAAGTGAATCAAGAGGGTGTAAAGCGGCATAAACACAGCAGGGAAAAGCAGCCACGCCCCATTCTAAACATAAATTACTTTAAAAATCCCACAAAACAAAGACAGTGAAAGAGAGAGAAATTCTTACAAAATCCCTTCAGGGTCTCTGATGCAACCTGGATTGACCATACCTAGACGCACAGCTGGATGAGACATAAGGCTGGACACTCTTGGGGCTGAGAGGATTGGTGAGGTTGGGTGAGCAAACGCAGATACTTTAAAGTAATACCGCGGTGTACCCACCCCATGGGTCTCAAATCTCCAGGTACAAGGGCATCTTCCTACATCAAAACATGCATGGGAAACCCAGAAGATGGTATGCCGTGAGATCGGGAAAGGTTTCTAAAACGCACCTCTTTTCTCCTCTCCTTGTGCTCGGGTTCGCCATTCCAGCCGCTTTTCTAACCATCTCCCTACTTGGAGAATCAGCACCTTTACCCTCCCGTTTCGTACAGGTTGCAATTTGTCCTGAGGATGAACGGGAAGACGGGGAACCAACGAGAGACTAGCCCTAGGTGTTGGGACAGGCACAGGTCTCTCCATTTTCCCATCAGGAAGAAGAATGAACCACAGGCTCAGCCTGCCCCCCAGAACCAAAAAAGGGCCTGAAGCAATCCTGAGCTTTTGCGGCCAGCTCCCAAAAAAGCGAGTAGACAAATGGAGCTCAGGGGCACTGCAATTCACAAACGTGCAGAGTTATAAATGATAACTCTCGTCCACAAATATATTGAGGGAAGGCAACGAAGAGGATTTGAAAGCAAGGCAGATTTGCAGGAAACAGATTTCAGGAGGTAGATTCGACTCGCCTTTAAAGCACATGAAAAGCGGCAAAACGTTGACAATGATGCCCTTGGCCAAAAAGGGCGTATGCGTTTTTTCCTGAATATATTCCGGAAAAAACGCATACGCCCTTTTTGGCCAACCAAGCAAGCCGGAAGGGAAATCAGCGCTACAAAGAAGTCTCGCTTGCCCTCGGTCCAAAGGGACATGCAGAAAAAGGTGTAAAAACCAGAAAAGCAGGACAGGCCATGGAGACATGGGAGCCTTACTACGCTGATGGGCGGGATGTTAATTGCCAACAGCCACTCTGGAGAAATGTACGGTGTGTCCTGAAACAAGTAATAGACACAGCTTAGAGAGCATAGGGCACTTCAAGTCATGGGCGTATAAATTGGGAAAACTAAAAATCAACAAGACACAGGTACCCCAAACTTTACGGCTGCTCTCTTTCCAAGAACCTCCACTTCGGTACACCTTCAATATCCCAGGAAAGAGAAAAATGGATAAAGAAATGGTGGTACTTGGCACAATGGAATATCACTCAGCCATGAAATCAACGTCATAAGGCTAGTTAGCAGCATGATGAATGGATTTAGCAACGATGATTCTAAGTGAAATAAGTCACACAGAAAAAAACACGTATCCTAAGATATCGCTTATAGAGGGAATGTCAATATCGCTACACTTGAACTGAATTACAAAACAGAACAGAGTCACACCTTTAGAAGACACACTATGGCTGCTTAACGGGAAAGGTGAGGTGGGGTGATGCATAAAACAAGGGTTTGAAATTAGCTCAGACACCGCTCCATAAGCCAAATATGTAATAGACAAGGCCTACTCCCTGCTCAGTGAACTGGACTCAACACCCCGTAGTCCACGCAGAAGAATATATCTCAGTAGTAAGAATCTGAGAACCTATGTATTGATATCTCTCTGCAAGTGAACCAAGAGGGTGTAAAGAGGCATAAACACAGCAGGGAAAAGCAGCCAAGCCCCATTCTAAACATAAATTACTTTAAAAATCCCACAAAACAAAGACAGTGAAAGAGAGAGAAATTCTTACAAAATCCGTTCAGGGTCTCTGATGCAACCTGGATTGACCATATCTAGACGCACAGCTGGATGAGACATAAGGCTGGACACTCTTGGGGCTGAGAGGATTGGTGAGGTTGGGTGAGCAAACGCAGATATTTAAAGTAATACCGCGGTGTACCCACCCCATTGGTCTCAAATCTCCAGGTACAAGGGCATCTTCCTACATCAAAACATGCATGGGAAACCCAGAATATGGTATGCCGTGAGATCGGGAAAGGTTTCTAAAACGCACCTCATTTCTCCTCTCCTTGTGCTCGGGTTCGCCATTCCAGCCGCTTGACTAACCATCTCCCTACTTGGAGAATCAGCACCTTTAACCTCCTGTTTCGTACAGGTTGCAATTTGTCCTGAGGATGAACGGGAAGACGGGGAACCAACGAGAGACTAGCCCTAGGTGTTGGGACAGGCACAGGTCACTCCATTTTCCCATCAGGAAGAAGAATGAACCACAGGCTCAGCCTGCCCCCCAGAACCAAAATAGGGCCTGAAGCAGTCCTGAGATTTTGTGGCCAGCTCCCAAAAAAGCGAGTAGACAAATGGAGCTCAGGGGCACTGCAATTCACAAACGTGCAGAGTTATAAATGATAACTCTCGTCCACAAATATATTGAGGGAAGGCAACGAAGAGGATTTGAAAGCAAGGCAGATTTGCAGGAAACAGATTTCAGGAGGTAGATTCGACTCGCCTTTAAAGCACATGAAAAGCGGCAAAACGTTGACAATGATGCCCTTGGCCAAAAAGGGCGTATGCGTTTTTTCCTGAATATATTCCGGAAAAAACGCATACGCCCTTTTTGGCCAACCAAGCAAGCCGGAAGGGAAATCAGCGCTACAAAGAAGTCTCGCTTGCCCTCGGTCCAAAGGGACATGCAGAAAAAGGTGTAAAAACCAGAAAAGCAGGACAGGCCATGGAGACATGGGAGCCTTACTACGCTGATGGGCGGGATGTAAATTGCCAACAGCCACTCTGGAGAAATGTACGGTGTGTCCTGAAACAAGTAATAGACACAGCTTAGAGAGCATAGGGCACTTCAAGTCATGGGCGTATAAATTGGGAAAACTAAAAATCAACAAGACACAGGCACCCCAAACTTTACGGCTGCTCTGTTTCCAAGAACCTCCACTTCGGTACACCTTCAATATCCCAGGAAAGAGAAAAATGGATAAAGAAATGGTGGTACTTGGCACAATGGAATATCACTCAGCCATGAAATCAATGTCATAAGGCTAGTTAGCAGCATGATGAGTGGATTTAGCTACGATGATTCTAAGTGAAATAAGTCACACAGAAAAAGACACTTATCCTAAGATATCGCTTATAGAGGGAATGTCAATATCGCTACACTTGAACTGAATTACAAAACAGAACAGAGTCACACCTTTAGAAGACACACTATGGCTGCTTAACGGGAAAGGTGAGGTGGGGTGATGCATAAAACAAGGGTTTGAAATTAGCTCGGACACCGCTCCATAAGCCAAATATGTAATAGACAAGGCCTACTCCCTGCTCAGTGAACTGGACTCAACACCCCGTAGTCACCGCACAAGAATATATCTGAGTAGTAAGAATCTGAAAACCTATGTATTGATATCTCTCTGCAAGTGAATCAAGAGGGTGTAAAGCGGCATAAACACAGCAGGGAAAAGCAGCCAAACCCCATTCTAAACATAAATTACTTTAAAAAACCAACAAAACAAAGACAGTGAAAGAGAGAGAAATTCTTACAAAATCCCTTCAGGGTCTCTGATGCAACCTGGATTGACCATATCTAGACGCACAGCTGGATGAGACATAAGGCTGGACACTCTTGGGGCTGAGAGGATTGGTGAGGTTGGGTGAGCAAACGCAGATACTTTAAAGTAATACCACGGTGTACCCACCCCATGGGTCTGAAATCTCCAGGTACAAGGGCATCTTCCTACATCAAAACATGCATGGGAAACCCAGAAGATGGTATGCCGTGAGATCGGGAAAGGTTTCTAAAACGCACCTCATTTCTCCTCTCCTTGTGCTCGGGTTCGCCATTCCAGCCGCTTGAATAACCATCTCCCTACTTGGAGAATCAGCACCTTTAACCTCCTGTTTCGTACAGGTTGCAATTTGTCCTGAGGATGAACGGGAAGACGGGGAACCAACGAGAGACTAGCCCTAGGTTTTGGGACAGGCACAGGTCACTCCATTTTCCCATCAGGAAGAAGAATGAACCACAGGCTCAGCCTGCCCCCCAGAACCAAAAAAGGGCCTGAAGCAATCCTGAGCTTTTGCGGCTAGCTCCCAAAAAAGCGAGTAGACAAATGGAGCTCAGGGGCACTGCAATTCACAAACGTGCAGAGTTATAAATGATAACTCTCGTCCACAAATATATTGAGGGAAGGCAACGAAGAGGATTTGAAAGCAAGGCAGATTTGCAGGAAACAGATTTCAGGAGGTAGATTCGACTCGCCTTTAAAGCACATGAAAAGCGGCAAAACGTTGACAATGATGCCCTTGGCCAAAAAGGGCGTATGCGTTTTTTCCTGAATATATTCCGGAAAAAACGCATACGCCCTTTTTGGCCAACCAAGCAAGCCGGAAGGGAAATCAGCGCTACAAAGAAGTCTCGCTTGCCCTCGGTCCAAAGGGACATGCAGAAAAAGGTGTAAAAACCAGAAAAGCAGGACAGGCCATGGAGACATGGGAGCCTTACTACGCTGATGGGCGGGATGTTAATTGCCAACAGCCACTCTGGAGAAATGTACGGTGTGTCCTGAAACAAGTAATAGACACAGCTTAGAGAGCATAGGGCACTTCAAGTCATGGGCGTATAAATTGGGAAAACTAAAAATCAACAAGACACAGGCACCCCAAACTTTACGGCTGCTCTGTTTCCAAGAACCTCCACTTCGGTACACCTTCAATATCCCAGGAAAGAGAAAAATGGATAAAGAAATGGTGGTACTTGGCACAATGGAATATCACTCAGCCATGAAATCAATGTCATAAGGCTAGTTAGCAGCATGATGAGTGGATTTAGCTACGATGATTCTAAGTGAAATAAGTCACACAGAAAAAGACACTTATCCTAAGATATCGCTTATAGAGGGAATGTCAATATCGCTACACTTGAACTGAATTACAAAACAGAACAGAGTCACACCTTTAGAAGACACACTATGGCTGCTTAACGGGAAAGGTGAGGTGGGGTGATGCATAAAACAAGGGTTTGAAATTAGCTCGGACACCGCTCCATAAGCCAAATATGTAATAGACAAGGCCTACTCCCTGCTCAGTGAACTGGACTCAACACCCCGTAGTCACCGCACAAGAATATATCTGAGTAGTAAGAATCTGAAAACCTATGTATTGATATCTCTCTGCAAGTGAATCAAGAGGGTGTAAAGCGGCATAAACACAGCAGGGAAAAGCAGCCAAACCCCATTCTAAACATAAATTACTTTAAAAAACCAACAAAACAAAGACAGTGAAAGAGAGAGAAATTCTTACAAAATCCCTTCAGGGTCTCTGATGCAACCTGGATTGACCATATCTAGACGCACAGCTGGATGAGACATAAGGCTGGACACTCTTGGGGCTGAGAGGATTGGTGAGGTTGGGTGAGCAAACGCAGATACTTTAAAGTAATACCACGGTGTACCCACCCCATGGGTCTGAAATCTCCAGGTACAAGGGCATCTTCCTACATCAAAACATGCATGGGAAACCCAGAAGATGGTATGCCGTGAGATCGGGAAAGGTTTCTAAAACGCACCTCATTTCTCCTCTCCTTGTGCTCGGGTTCGCCATTCCAGCCGCTTGAATAACCATCTCCCTACTTGGAGAATCAGCACCTTTAACCTCCTGTTTCGTACAGGTTGCAATTTGTCCTGAGGATGAACGGGAAGACGGGGAACCAACGAGAGACTAGCCCTAGGTTTTGGGACAGGCACAGGTCACTCCATTTTCCCATCAGGAAGAAGAATGAACCACAGGCTCAGCCTGCCCCCCAGAACCAAAATAGGGCCTGAAGCAATCCTGAGATTTTGTGGCCAGCTCCCAAAAAAGCGAGTAGACAAATGGAGCTTAGGGGCACTGCAATTCACAAACGTGCAGAGTTGTAAATGATAACTCTCGTCCACAAATATATTGAGGGAAGGCAACGAAGAGGATTTGAAAGCAAGGCAGATTTGCAGGAAACAGATTTCAGGAGGTAGATTCGACTCGCCTTTAAAGCACATGAAAAGCGGCAAAACGTTGACAATGATGCCCTTGGCCAAAAAGGGCGTATGCGTTTTTTCCTGAATATATTCCGGAAAAAACGCATACGCCCTTTTTGGCCAACCAAGCAAGCCGGAAGGGAAATCAGCGCTACAAAGAAGTCTCGCTTGCCCTCGGTCCAAAGGGACATGCAGAAAAAGGTGTAAAAACCAGAAAAGCAGGACAGGCCATGGAGACATGGGAGCCTTACTACGCTGATGGGCGGGATGTAAATTGCCAACAGCCACTCTGGAGAAATGTACGGTGTGTCCTGAAACAAGTAATAGACACAGCTTAGAGAGCATAGGGCACTTCAAGTCATGGGCGTATAAATTGGGAAAACTAAAAATCAACAAGACACAGGCACCCCAAACTTTACGGCTGCTCTGTTTCCAAGAACCTCCACTTCAGTACACCTTCAATATCCCAGGAAAGAGAAAAATGGATAAAGAAATGGTGGTACTTGGCACAATGGAATATCACTCAGCCATGAAATCAATGTCATAAGGCTAGTTAGCAGCATGATGAGTGGATTTAGCTACGATGATTCTAAGTGAAATAAGTCACACAGAAAAAGACACTTATCCTAAGATATCGCTTATAGAGGGAATGTCAATATCGCTACACTTGAACTGAATTACAAAACAGAACAGAGTCACACCTTTAGAAGACACACTATGGCTGCTTAACGGGAAAGGTGAGGTGGGGTGATGCATAAAACAAGGGTTTGAAATTAGCTCGGACACCGCTCCATAAGCCAAATATGTAATAGACAAGGCCTACTCCCTGCTCAGTGAACTGGACTCAACACCCCGTAGTCACCGCACAAGAATATATCAGACTAGTAGGAATCTGAAAACCTATGTATTGATATCTCTCTGCAAGTGAATCAAGAGGGTGTAAAGCGGCATAAACACAGCAGGGAAAAGCAGCCACGCCCCATTCTAAACATAAATTACTTTAAAAATCCCACAAAACAAAGACAGTGAAAGAGAGAGAAATTCTTACAAAATCCCTTCAGGGTCTCTGATGCAACCTGGATTGACCATATCTAGACGCACAGCTGGATGAGACATAAGGCTGGACACTCTTGGGGCTGAGAGGATTGGTGAGGTTGGGTGAGCAAACGCAGATACTTTAAAGTAATACCGTGGTGTACCCACCCCATGGGTCTCAAATCTCCAGGTACAAGGGCATCTTCCTACATCAAAACATGCATGGGAAACCCAGAAGATGGTATGCCGTGAGATCGGGAATGGTTTCTAAAACGCACCTCTTTTCTCCTCTCCTTGTGCTCGGGTTCGCCATTCCAGCCGCTTTTCTAACCATCTCCCTACTTGGAGAATCAGCACCTTTACCCTCCCGTTTCGTACAGGTTGCAATTTGTCCTGAGGATGAACGGGAAGACGGGGAACCAACGAGAGACTAGCCCTAGGTGTTGGGACAGGCACAGGTCTCTCCATTTTCCCATCAGGAAGAAGAATGAACCACAGGCTCAGCCTGCCCCCCAGAACCAAAATAGGGCCTGAAGCAATCCTGAGCTTTTGCGGCCAGCTCCCAAAAAAGCGAGTAGACAAATGGAGCTCAGGGGCACTGCAATTCACAAACGTGCAGAGTTATAAATGATAACTCTCGTCCACAAATATATTGAGGGAAGGCAACGAAGAGGATTTGAAAGCAAGGCAGATTTGCAGGAAACAGATTTCAGGAGGTAGATTCGACTCGCCTTTAAAGCACATGAAAAGCGGCAAAACGTTGACAATGATGCCCTTGGCCAAAAAGGGCGTATGCGTTTTTTCCTGAATATATTCAGGAAAAAACGCATACGCCCTTTTTGGCCAACCAAGCAAGCCGGAAGGGAAATCAGCGCTACAAAGAAGTCTCGCTTGCCCTCGGTCCAAAGGGACATGCAGAAAAAGGTGTAAAAACCAGAAAAGCAGGACAGGCCATGGAGACATGGGAGCCTTACTACGCTGATGGGCGGGATGTAAATTGCCAACAGCCACTCTGGAGAAATGTACGGTGTGTCCTGAAACAAGTAATAGACACAGCTTAGAGAGCATAGGGCACTTCAAGTCATGGGCGTATAAATTGGGAAAACTAAAAATCAACAAGACACAGGCACCCCAAACTTTACAGCTGCTCTGTTTCCAAGAACCTCCACTTCGGTACACCTTCAATATCCCAGGAAAGAGAAAAATGGATAAAGAAATGGTGGTACTTGGCACAATGGAATATCACTCAGCCATGAAATCAATGTCATAAGGCTAGTTAGCAGCATGATGAGTGGATTTAGCTACGATGATTCTAAGTGAAATAAGTCACACAGAAAAAGACACTTATCCTAAGATATCGCTTATAGAGGGAATGTCAATATCGCTACACTTGAACTGAATTACAAAACAGAACAGAGTCACACCTTTAGAAGACACACTATGGCTGCTTAACGGGAAAGGTGAGGTGGGGTGATGCATAAAACAAGGGTTTGAAATTAGCTCGGACATCGCTCCATAAGCCAAATATATAATAGACAAGGCCTACTCCCTGTTCAGTGAACTGGACTCAACACCCCGTAGTCCCCTCAGAAGAATATATCTGAGTAGTAAGAATCTGAGAACCTATGTATTGATATCTCTCTGCAAGTGAACGAAGAGGGTGTAAAGCGGCATAAACACAGCAGGGAAAAGCAGCCAAACCCCATTCTAAACATAAATTACTTTAAAAAACCCACAAAACAAAGACAGTGAAAGAGAGAGAAATTCTTACAAAAATCCCTTCAGGGTCTCTGATGCAACCTGGATTGACCATATCTAGACGCACAGCTGGATGAGACATAAGGCTGGACACTCTTGGGGCTGAGAGGATTGGTGAGGTTGGGTGAGCAAACGCAGATACTTTAAAGTAATACCACGGTGTACCCACCCCATGGGTCTGAAATCTCAAGGTACAAGGGCATCTTGCTACATCAAAACATGCATGGGAAACCCAGAAGATGGTATGCCGTGAGATCGGGAAAGGTTTCTAAAACGCACCTCATTTCTCCTCTCCTTGTGCTCGGGTTCGCCATTCCAGCCGCTTGACTAACCATCTCCCTACTTGGAGAATCAGCACCTTTATCCTCCTGTTTCGTACAGGTTGCAATTTGTCCTGAGGATGAACGGGAAGATGGGGAACCAACGAGAGACTAGCCCTAGGTGTTGGGACAGGCACAGGTCACTCCATTTTCCCATCAGGAAGAAGAATGAACCACAGGCTCAGCCTGCCCCCCAGAACCAAAATAGGGCCTGAAGCAATCCTGAGCTTTTGCGGCCAGCTCCCAAAAAAGCGAGTAGACAAATGGAGCTCAGGGGCACTGCAATTCACAAACGTGCAGAGTTATAAATGATAACTCTCGTCCACAAATATATTGAGGGAAGGCAACGAAGAGGATTTGAAAGCAAGGCAGATTTGCAGGAAACAGATTTCAGGAGGTAGATTCGACTCGCCTTTAAAGCACATGAAAAGCGGCAAAAGGTTGACAATGATGCCCTTGGCCAAAAAGGGCGTATGCGTTTTTTCCTGAATATATTCAGGAAAAAACGCATACGCCCTTTTTGGCCAACCAAGCAAGCCGGAAGGGAAATCAGCGCTACAAAGAAGTCTCGCGTGCCCTCGGTCCAAAGGGACATGCAGAAAAAGGTGTAAAAACCAGAAAAGCAGGACAGGCCATGGAGACATGGGAGCCTTACTACGCTGATGGGCGGGATGTAAATTGCCAACAGCCACTCTGGAGAAATGTACGGTGTGTCCTGAAACAAGTAATAGACACAGCTTAGAGAGCATAGGGCACTTCAAGTCATGGGCGTATAAATTGGGAAAACTAAATTCAACAAGACACAGGCACCCCAAACTTTACGGCTGCTCTGTTTCCAAGAACCTCCACTTCGGTACACCTTCAATATCCCAGGAAAGAGAAAAATGGATAAAGAAATGGTGGTACTTGGCACAATGGAATATCACTCAGCCATGAAATCAACGTCATAAGGCTAGTTAGCAGCATGATGAGTGGATTTAGCAACGATGATTCTAAGTGAAATAAGTCACACAGAAAAAAACACGTATCCTAAGATATCGCTTATAGAGGGAATGTCAATATCGCTACACTTGAACTGAATTACAAAACAGAACAGAGTCACACCTTTAGAAGACACACTATGGCTGCTTAACGGGAAAGGTGAGGTGGGGTGATGCATAAAACAAGGGTTTGAAATTAGCTCAGACACCGCTCCATAAGCCAAATATGTAATAGACAAGGCCTACTCCCTGCTCAGTGAACTGGACTCAACACCCCGTAGTCCCCGCAGAAGAATATATCTGAGTAGTAAGAATCTGAGAACCTATGTATTGATATCTCTCTGCAAGTGAATCAAGAGGGTGTAAAGCGGCATAAACACAGCAGGGAAAAGCAGCCAAGCCCCATTCTAAACATAAATTACTTTAAAAATCCCACAAAACAAAGACAGTGAAAGAGAGAGAAATTCTTACAAAATCCGTTCAGGGTCTCTGATGCAACCTGGATTGACCATATCTAGACGCACAGCTGGATGAGACATAAGGCTGGACACTCTTGGGGCTGAGAGGATTGGTGAGGTTGGGTGAGCAAACGCAGATACTTTAAAGTAATACCGCGGTGTACCCACCCCATGGGTCTCAAATCTCCAGGTACAAGGGCATCTTCCTACATCAAAACATGCATGGGAAACCCAGAAGATGGTATGCCGTGAGATCGGGAAAGGTTTCTAAAACGCACCTCATTTCTCCTCTCCTTGTGCTCGGGTTCGCCATTCCAGCCGCTTTTCTAACCATCTCCCTACTTGGAGAATCAGCACCTTTAACCTCCTGTTTCGTACAGGTTGCAATTTATCCTGAGGATGAACGGGAAGACGGGGAACCAACGAGAGACTAGCCCTAGGTGTTGGCACAGGCACAGGTCACTCCATTTTCCCATCAGGAAGAAGAATGAACCACAGGCTCAGCCTGCCCCCCAGAACCAAAATAGGGCCTGAAGCAATCCTGAGCTTTTGCGGCCAGCTCCCAAAAAAGCGAGTAGACAAATGGAGCTCAGGGGCACTGCAATTCACAAACGTGCAGAGTTATAAATGATAACTCTCGTCCACAAATATATTGAGGGAAGGCAACGAAGAGGATTTGAAAGCAAGGCAGATTTGCAGGAAACAGATTTCAGGAGGTAGATTCGACTCGCCTTTAAAGCACATGAAAAGCGGCAAAACGTTGACAATGATGCCCTTGGCCAAAAAGGGCGTATGCGTTTTTTCCTGAATATATTCCGGAAAAAACGCATACGCCCTTTTTGGCCAACCAAGCAAGCCGGAAGGGAAATCAGCGCTACAAAGAAGTCTCGCGTGCCCTCGGTCCAAAGGGACATGCAGAAAAAGGTGTAAAAACCAGAAAAGCAGGACAGGCCATGGAGACATGGGAGCCTTACTACGCTGATGGGCGGGATGTAAATTGCCAACAGCCACTCTGGAGAAATGTACGGTGTGTCCTGAAACAAGTAATAGACACAGCTTAGAGAGCATAGGGCACTTCAAGTCATGGGCGTATAAATTGGGAAAACTAAATTCAACAAGACACAGGCACCCCAAACTTTACGGCTGCTCTGTTTCCAAGAACCTCCACTTCGGTACACCTTCAATATCCCAGGAAAGAGAAAAATGGATAAAGAAATGGTGGTACTTGGCACAATGGAATATCACTCAGCCATGAAATCAACGTCATAAGGCTAGTTAGCAGCATGATGAGTGGATATAGCAACAATGATTCTAAGTGAAATAAGTCACACAGAAAAAAACACGTATCCTAAGATATCGCTTATAGAGGGAATGTCAATATCGCTACACTTGAACTGAATTACAAAACAGAACAGAGTCACACCTTTAGAAGACACACTATGGCTGCTTAACGGGAAAGGTGAGGTGGGGTGATGCATAAAACAAGGGTTTGAAATTAGCTCAGACACCGCTCCATAAGCGA
The DNA here is from genome assembly GCF_028564815.1 of Eubalaena glacialis. NCBI lineage: Eukaryota > Metazoa > Chordata > Mammalia > Artiodactyla > Balaenidae > Eubalaena > Eubalaena glacialis. Next base: position 31,361 of record NW_026871372.1, on the reverse strand, counting down.
AATATGTAATAGACAAGGCCTACTCCCTGCTCAGTGAACTGGACTCAACACCCCGTAGTCACCGCACAAGAATATATCTGACTAGTAAGAACCTGAGAACCTATGTATTGATATCTCTCTGCAAGTGAATCAAGAGGGTGTAAAGCGGCATAAACACAGCAGGGAAAAGCTGCCAAGCCCCATTCTAAACATAAATTACTTTAAAAATCCCACAAAACAAAGACAGTGAAAGAGAGAGAAATTCTTACAAAATCCCTTCAGGGTCTCTGATGCAACCTGGATTGACCATATCTAGACGCACAGCTGGATGAGACATAAGGCTGGACACTCTTGGGGCTGAGAGGATTGGTGAGGTTGGGTGAGCAAACGCAGATACTTTAAAGTAATACCGCGGTGTACCCACCCCATGGGTCTCAAATCTCCAGGTACAAGGGCATCTTCCTACATCAAAACATGCATGGGAAACCCAGAAGATGGTATGCCGTGAGATCGGGAAAGGTTTCTAAAACGCACCTCATTTCTCCTCTCCTTGTGCTCGGGTTCGCCATTCCAGCCGCTTTTCTAACCATCTCCCTACTTGGAGAATCAGCACCTTTAACCTCCTGTTTCGTACAGGTTGCAATTTGTCCTGAGGATGAACGGGAAGACGGGGAACCAACGAGAGACTAGCCCTAGGTGTTGGCACAGGCACAGGTCACTCCATTTTCCCATCAGGAAGAAGAATGAACCACAGGCTCAGCCTGCCCCCCAGAACCAAAATAGGGCCTGAAGCAATCCTGAGCTTTTGCGGCCAGCTCCCAAAAAAGCGAGTAGACAAATGGAGCTCAGGGGCACTGCAATTCACAAACGTGCAGAGTTATAAATGATAACTCTCGTCCACAAATATATTGAGGGAAGGCAACGAAGAGGATTTGAAAGCAAGGCAGATTTGCAGGAAACAGATTTCAGGAGGTAGATTCGACTCGCCTTTAAAGCACATGAAAAGCGGCAAAAGGTTGACAATGATGCCCTTGGCCAAAAAGGGCGTATGCGTTTTTTCCTGAATATATTCAGGAAAAAACGCATACGCCCTTTTTGGCCAACCAAGCAAGCCGGAAGGGAAATCAGCGCTACAAAGAAGTCTCGCGTGCCCTCGGTCCAAAGGGACATGCAGAAAAAGGTGTAAAAACCAGAAAAGCAGGACAGGCCATGGAGACATGGGAGCCTTACTACGCTGATGGGCGGGATGTAAATTGCCAACAGCCACTCTGGAGAAATGTACGGTGTGTCCTGAAACAAGTAATAGACACAGCTTAGAGAGCATAGGGCACTTCAAGTCATGGGCGTATAAATTGGGAAAACTAAATTCAACAAGACACAGGCACCCCAAACTTTACGGCTGCTCTGTTTCCAAGAACCTCCACTTCGGTACACCTTCAATATCCCAGGAAAGAGAAAAATGGATAAAGAAATGGTGGTACTTGGCACAATGGAATATCACTCAGCCATGAAATCAACGTCATAAGGCTAGTTAGCAGCATGATGAGTGGATTTAGCAACGATGATTCTAAGTGAAATAAGTCACACAGAAAAAAACACGTATCCTAAGATATCGCTTATAGAGGGAATGTCAATATCGCTACACTTGAACTGAATTACAAAACAGAACAGAGTCACACCTTTAGAAGACACACTATGGCTGCTTAACGGGAAAGGTGAGGTGGGGTGATGCATAAAACAAGGGTTTGAAATTAGCTCAGACACCGCTCCATAAGCCAAATATGTAATAGACAAGGCCTACTCCCTGCTCAGTGAACTGGACTCAACACCCCGTAGTCCCCGCAGAAGAATATATCTGAGTAGTAAGAATCTGAGAACCTATGTATTGATATCTCTCTGCAAGTGAATCAAGAGGGTGTAAAGCGGCATAAACACAGCAGGGAAAAGCAGCCAAGCCCCATTCTAAACATAAATTACTTTAAAAATCCCACAAAACAAAGACAGTGAAAGAGAGAGAAATTCTTACAAAATCCGTTCAGGGTCTCTGATGCAACCTGGATTGACCATATCTAGACGCACAGCTGGATGAGACATAAGGCTGGACACTCTTGGGGCTGAGAGGATTGGTGAGGTTGGGTGAGCAAACGCAGATACTTTAAAGTAATACCGCGGTGTACCCACCCCATGGGTCTCAAATCTCCAGGTACAAGGGCATCTTCCTACATCAAAACATGCATGGGAAACCCAGAAGATGGTATGCCGTGAGATCGGGAAAGGTTTCTAAAACGCACCTCATTTCTCCTCTCCTTGTGCTCGGGTTCGCCATTCCAGCCGCTTTTCTAACCATCTCCCTACTTGGAGAATCAGCACCTTTAACCTCCTGTTTCGTACAGGTTGCAATTTATCCTGAGGATGAACGGGAAGACGGGGAACCAACGAGAGACTAGCCCTAGGTGTTGGCACAGGCACAGGTCACTCCATTTTCCCATCAGGAAGAAGAATGAACCACAGGCTCAGCCTGCCCCCCAGAACCAAAATAGGGCCTGAAGCAATCCTGAGCTTTTGCGGCCAGCTCCCAAAAAAGCGAGTAGACAAATGGAGCTCAGGGGCACTGCAATTCACAAACGTGCAGAGTTATAAATGATAACTCTCGTCCACAAATATATTGAGGGAAGGCAACGAAGAGGATTTGAAAGCAAGGCAGATTTGCAGGAAACAGATTTCAGGAGGTAGATTCGACTCGCCTTTAAAGCACATGAAAAGCGGCAAAACGTTGACAATGATGCCCTTGGCCAAAAAGGGCGTATGCGTTTTTTCCTGAATATATTCCGGAAAAAACGCATACGCCCTTTTTGGCCAACCAAGCAAGCCGGAAGGGAAATCAGCGCTACAAAGAAGTCTCGCGTGCCCTCGGTCCAAAGGGACATGCAGAAAAAGGTGTAAAAACCAGAAAAGCAGGACAGGCCATGGAGACATGGGAGCCTTACTACGCTGATGGGCGGGATGTAAATTGCCAACAGCCACTCTGGAGAAATGTACGGTGTGTCCTGAAACAAGTAATAGACACAGCTTAGAGAGCATAGGGCACTTCAAGTCATGGGCGTATAAATTGGGAAAACTAAATTCAACAAGACACAGGCACCCCAAACTTTACGGCTGCTCTGTTTCCAAGAACCTCCACTTCGGTACACCTTCAATATCCCAGGAAAGAGAAAAATGGATAAAGAAATGGTGGTACTTGGCACAATGGAATATCACTCAGCCATGAAATCAACGTCATAAGGCTAGTTAGCAGCATGATGAGTGGATTTAGCAACAATGATTCTAAGTGAAATAAGTCACACAGAAAAAAACACGTATCCTAAGATATCGCTTATAGAGGGAATGTCAATATCGCTACACTTGAACTGAATTACAAAACAGAACAGAGTCACACCTTTAGAAGACACACTATGGCTGCTTAACGGGAAAGGTGAGGTGGGGTGATGCATAAAACAAGGGTTTGAAATTAGCTCAGACACCGCTCCATAAGCGAAATATGTAATAGACAAGGCCTACTCCCTGCTCAGTGAACTGGACTCAACACCCCGTAGTCACCGCACAAGAATATATCTGACTAGTAAGAACCTGAGAACCTATGTATTGATATCTCTCTGCAAGTGAATCAAGAGGGTGTAAAGCGGCATAAACACAGCAGGGAAAAGCTGCCAAGCCCCATTCTAAACATAAATTACTTTAAAAATCCCACAAAACAAAGACAGTGAAAGAGAGAGAAATTCTTACAAAATCCCTTCAGGGTCTCTGATGCAACCTGGATTGACCATATCTAGACGCACAGCTGGATGAGACATAAGGCTGGACACTCTTGGGGCTGAGAGGATTGGTGAGGTTGGGTGAGCAAACGCAGATACTTTAAAGTAATACCGCGGTGTACCCACCCCATGGGTCTCAAATCTCCAGGTACAAGGGCATCTTCCTACATCAAAACATGCATGGGAAACCCAGAAGATGGTATGCCGTGAGATCGGGAAAGGTTTCTAAAACGCACCTCATTTCTCCTCTCCTTGTGCTCGGGTTCGCCATTCCAGCCGCTTTTCTAACCATCTCCCTACTTGGAGAATCAGCACCTTTAACCTCCTGTTTCGTACAGGTTGCAATTTGTCCTGAGGATGAACGGGAAGACGGGGAACCAACGAGAGACTAGCCCTAGGTGTTGGGACAGGCACAGGTCACTCCATTTTCCCATCAGGAAGAAGAATGAACCACAGGCTCAGCCTGCCCCCCAGAACCAAAATAGGGCCTGAAGCAATCCTGAGCTTTTGCGGCCAGCTCCCAAAAAAGCGAGTAGACAAATGGAGCTCAGGGGCACTGCAATTCACAAACGTGCAGAGTTATAAATGATAACTCTCGTCCACAAATATATTGAGGGAAGGCAACGAAGAGGATTTGAAAGCAAGGCAGATTTGCAGGAAACAGATTTCAGGAGGTAGATTCGACTCGCCTTTAAAGCACATGAAAAGCGGCAAAAGGTTGACAATGATGCCCTTGGCCAAAAAGGGCGTATGCGTTTTTTCCTGAATATATTCAGGAAAAAACGCATACGCCCTTTTTGGCCAACCAAGCAAGCCGGAAGGGAAATCAGCGCTACAAAGAAGTCTCGCGTGCCCTCGGTCCAAAGGGACATGCAGAAAAAGGTGTAAAAACCAGAAAAGCAGGACAGGCCATGGAGACATGGGAGCCTTACTACGCTGATGGGCGGGATGTAAATTGCCAACAGCCACTCTGGAGAAATGTACGGTGTGTCCTGAAACAAGTAATAGACACAGCTTAGAGAGCATAGGGCACTTCAAGTCATGGGCGTATAAATTGGGAAAACTAAATTCAACAAGACACAGGCACCCCAAACTTTACGGCTGCTCTGTTTCCAAGAACCTCCACTTCGGTACACCTTCAATATCCCAGGAAAGAGAAAAATGGATAAAGAAATGGTGGTACTTGGCACAATGGAATATCACTCAGCCATGAAATCAACGTCATAAGGCTAGTTAGCAGCATGATGAGTGGATTTAGCAACGATGATTCTAAGTGAAATAAGTCACACAGAAAAAAACACGTATCCTAAGATATCGCTTATAGAGGGAATGTCAATATCGCTACACTTGAACTGAATTACAAAACAGAACAGAGTCACACCTTTAGAAGACACACTATGGCTGCTTAACGGGAAAGGTGAGGTGGGGTGATGCATAAAACAAGGGTTTGAAATTAGCTCAGACACCGCTCCATAAGCCAAATATGTAATAGACAAGGCCTACTCCCTGCTCAGTGAACTGGACTCAACACCCCGTAGTCCCCGCAGAAGAATATATCTGAGTAGTAAGAATCTGAGAACCTATGTATTGATATCTCTCTGCAAGTGAATCAAGAGGGTGTAAAGCGGCATAAACACAGCAGGGAAAAGCAGCCAAGCCCCATTCTAAACATAAATTACTTTAAAAATCCCACAAAACAAAGACAGTGAAAGAGAGAGAAATTCTTACAAAATCCGTTCAGGGTCTCTGATGCAACCTGGATTGACCATATCTAGACGCACAGCTGGATGAGACATAAGGCTGGACACTCTTGGGGCTGAGAGGATTGGTGAGGTTGGGTGAGCAAACGCAGATACTTTAAAGTAATACCGCGGTGTACCCACCCCATGGGTCTCAAATCTCCAGGTACAAGGGCATCTTCCTACATCAAAACATGCATGGGAAACCCAGAAGATGGTATGCCGTGAGATCGGGAAAGGTTTCTAAAACGCACCTCATTTCTCCTCTCCTTGTGCTCGGGTTCGCCATTCCAGCCGCTTTTCTAACCATCTCCCTACTTGGAGAATCAGCACCTTTAACCTCCTGTTTCGTACAGGTTGCAATTTATCCTGAGGATGAACGGGAAGACGGGGAACCAACGAGAGACTAGCCCTAGGTGTTGGCACAGGCACAGGTCACTCCATTTTCCCATCAGGAAGAAGAATGAACCACAGGCTCAGCCTGCCCCCCAGAACCAAAATAGGGCCTGAAGCAATCCTGAGCTTTTGCGGCCAGCTCCCAAAAAAGCGAGTAGACAAATGGAGCTCAGGGGCACTGCAATTCACAAACGTGCAGAGTTATAAATGATAACTCTCGTCCACAAATATATTGAGGGAAGGCAACGAAGAGGATTTGAAAGCAAGGCAGATTTGCAGGAAACAGATTTCAGGAGGTAGATTCGACTCGCCTTTAAAGCACATGAAAAGCGGCAAAACGTTGACAATGATGCCCTTGGCCAAAAAGGGCGTATGCGTTTTTTCCTGAATATATTCCGGAAAAAACGCATACGCCCTTTTTGGCCAACCAAGCAAGCCGGAAGGGAAATCAGCGCTACAAAGAAGTCTCGCGTGCCCTCGGTCCAAAGGGACATGCAGAAAAAGGTGTAAAAACCAGAAAAGCAGGACAGGCCATGGAGACATGGGAGCCTTACTACGCTGATGGGCGGGATGTAAATTGCCAACAGCCACTCTGGAGAAATGTACGGTGTGTCCTGAAACAAGTAATAGACACAGCTTAGAGAGCATAGGGCACTTCAAGTCATGGGCGTATAAATTGGGAAAACTAAATTCAACAAGACACAGGCACCCCAAACTTTACGGCTGCTCTGTTTCCAAGAACCTCCACTTCGGTACACCTTCAATATCCCAGGAAAGAGAAAAATGGATAAAGAAATGGTGGTACTTGGCACAATGGAATATCACTCAGCCATGAAATCAACGTCATAAGGCTAGTTAGCAGCATGATGAGTGGATTTAGCAACAATGATTCTAAGTGAAATAAGTCACACAGAAAAAAACACGTATCCTAAGATATCGCTTATAGAGGGAATGTCAATATCGCTACACTTGAACTGAATTACAAAACAGAACAGAGTCACACCTTTAGAAGACACACTATGGCTGCTTAACGGGAAAGGTGAGGTGGGGTGATGCATAAAACAAGGGTTTGAAATTAGCTCAGACACCGCTCCATAAGCGAAATATGTAATAGACAAGGCCTACTCCCTGCTCAGTGAACTGGACTCAACACCCCGTAGTCACCGCACAAGAATATATCTGACTAGTAAGAACCTGAGAACCTATGTATTGATATCTCTCTGCAAGTGAATCAAGAGGGTGTAAAGCGGCATAAACACAGCAGGAAAAGCTGCCAAGCCCCATTCTAAACATAAATTACTTTAAAAATCCCACAAAACAAAGACAGTGAAAGAGAGAGAAATTCTTACAAAATCCCTTCAGGGTCTCTGATGCAACCTGGATTGACCATATCTAGACGCACAGCTGGATGAGACATAAGGCTGGACACTCTTGGGGCTGAGAGGATTGGTGAGGTTGGGTGAGCAAACGCAGATACTTTAAAGTAATACCGCGGTGTACCCACCCCATGGGTCTCAAATCTCCAGGTACAAGGGCATCTTCCTACATCAAAACATGCATGGGAAACCCAGAAGATGGTATGCCGTGAGATCGGGAAAGGTTTCTAAAACGCACCTCATTTCTCCTCTCCTTGTGCTCGGGTTCGCCATTCCAGCCGCTTTTCTAACCATCTCCCTACTTGGAGAATCAGCACCTTTAACCTCCTGTTTCGTACAGGTTGCAATTTGTCCTGAGGATGAACGGGAAGACGGGGAACCAACGAGAGACTAGCCCTAGGTGTTGGGACAGGCACAGGTCACTCCATTTTCCCATCAGGAAGAAGAATGAACCACAGGCTCAGCCTGCCCCCCAGAACCAAAATAGGGCCTGAAGCAATCCTGAGCTTTTGCGGCCAGCTCCCAAAAAAGCGAGTAGACAAATGGAGCTCAGGGGCACTGCAATTCACAAACGTGCAGAGTTATAAATGATAACTCTCGTCCACAAATATATTGAGGGAAGGCAACGAAGAGGATTTGAAAGCAAGGCAGATTTGCAGGAAACAGATTTCAGGAGGTAGATTCGACTCGCCTTTAAAGCACATGAAAAGCGGCAAAAGGTTGACAATGATGCCCTTGGCCAAAAAGGGCGTATGCGTTTTTTCCTGAATATATTCAGGAAAAAACGCATACGCCCTTTTTGGCCAACCAAGCAAGCCGGAAGGGAAATCAGCGCTACAAAGAAGTCTCGCGTGCCCTCGGTCCAAAGGGACATGCAGAAAAAGGTGTAAAAACCAGAAAAGCAGGACAGGCCATGGAGACATGGGAGCCTTACTACGCTGATGGGCGGGATGTAAATTGCCAACAGCCACTCTGGAGAAATGTACGGTGTGTCCTGAAACAAGTAATAGACACAGCTTAGAGAGCATAGGGCACTTCAAGTCATGGGCGTATAAATTGGGAAAACTAAATTCAACAAGACACAGGCACCCCAAACTTTACGGCTGCTCTGTTTCCAAGAACCTCCACTTCGGTACACCTTCAATATCCCAGGAAAGAGAAAAATGGATAAAGAAATGGTGGTACTTGGCACAATGGAATATCACTCAGCCATGAAATCAACGTCATAAGGCTAGTTAGCAGCATGATGAGTGGATTTAGCAACGATGATTCTAAGTGAAATAAGTCACACAGAAAAAAACACGTATCCTAAGATATCGCTTATAGAGGGAATGTCAATATCGCTACACTTGAACTGAATTACAAAACAGAACAGAGTCACACCTTTAGAAGACACACTATGGCTGCTTAACGGGAAAGGTGAGGTGGGGTGATGCATAAAACAAGGGTTTGAAATTAGCTCAGACACCGCTCCATAAGCCAAATATGTAATAGACAAGGCCTACTCCCTGCTCAGTGAACTGGACTCAACACCCCGTAGTCCCCGCAGAAGAATATATCTGAGTAGTAAGAATCTGAGAACCTATGTATTGATATCTCTCTGCAAGTGAATCAAGAGGGTGTAAAGCGGCATAAACACAGCAGGGAAAAGCAGCCAAGCCCCATTCTAAACATAAATTACTTTAAAAATCCCACAAAACAAAGACAGTGAAAGAGAGAGAAATTCTTACAAAATCCGTTCAGGGTCTCTGATGCAACCTGGATTGACCATATCTAGACGCACAGCTGGATGAGACATAAGGCTGGACACTCTTGGGGCTGAGAGGATTGGTGAGGTTGGGTGAGCAAACGCAGATACTTTAAAGTAATACCGCGGTGTACCCACCCCATGGGTCTCAAATCTCCAGGTACAAGGGCATCTTCCTACATCAAAACATGCATGGGAAACCCAGAAGATGGTATGCCGTGAGATCGGGAAAGGTTTCTAAAACGCACCTCATTTCTCCTCTCCTTGTGCTCGGGTTCGCCATTCCAGCCGCTTTTCTAACCATCTCCCTACTTGGAGAATCAGCACCTTTAACCTCCTGTTTCGTACAGGTTGCAATTTATCCTGAGGATGAACGGGAAGACGGGGAACCAACGAGAGACTAGCCCTAGGTGTTGGCACAGGCACAGGTCACTCCATTTTCCCATCAGGAAGAAGAATGAACCACAGGCTCAGCCTGCCCCCCAGAACCAAAATAGGGCCTGAAGCAATCCTGAGCTTTTGCGGCCAGCTCCCAAAAAAGCGAGTAGACAAATGGAGCTCAGGGGCACTGCAATTCACAAACGTGCAGAGTTATAAATGATAACTCTCGTCCACAAATATATTGAGGGAAGGCAACGAAGAGGATTTGAAAGCAAGGCAGATTTGCAGGAAACAGATTTCAGGAGGTAGATTCGACTCGCCTTTAAAGCACATGAAAAGCGGCAAAACGTTGACAATGATGCCCTTGGCCAAAAAGGGCGTATGCGTTTTTTCCTGAATATATTCCGGAAAAAACGCATACGCCCTTTTTGGCCAACCAAGCAAGCCGGAAGGGAAATCAGCGCTACAAAGAAGTCTCGCGTGCCCTCGGTCCAAAGGGACATGCAGAAAAAGGTGTAAAAACCAGAAAAGCAGGACAGGCCATGGAGACATGGGAGCCTTACTACGCTGATGGGCGGGATGTAAATTGCCAACAGCCACTCTGGAGAAATGTACGGTGTGTCCTGAAACAAGTAATAGACACAGCTTAGAGAGCATAGGGCACTTCAAGTCATGGGCGTATAAATTGGGAAAACTAAATTCAACAAGACACAGGCACCCCAAACTTTACGGCTGCTCTGTTTCCAAGAACCTCCACTTCGGTACACCTTCAATATCCCAGGAAAGAGAAAAATGGATAAAGAAATGGTGGTACTTGGCACAATGGAATATCACTCAGCCATGAAATCAACGTCATAAGGCTAGTTAGCAGCATGATGAGTGGATTTAGCAACAATGATTCTAAGTGAAATAAGTCACACAGAAAAAAACACGTATCCTAAGATATCGCTTATAGAGGGAATGTCAATATCGCTACACTTGAACTGAATTACAAAACAGAACAGAGTCACACCTTTAGAAGACACACTATGGCTGCTTAACGGGAAAGGTGAGGTGGGGTGATGCATAAAACAAGGGTTTGAAATTAGCTCAGACACCGCTCCATAAGCGAAATATGTAATAGACAAGGCCTACTCCCTGCTCAGTGAACTGGACTCAACACCCCGTAGTCACCGCACAAGAATATATCTGACTAGTAAGAACCTGAGAACCTATGTATTGATATCTCTCTGCAAGTGAATCAAGAGGGTGTAAAGCGGCATAAACACAGCAGGGAAAAGCTGCCAAGCCCCATTCTAAACATAAATTACTTTAAAAATCCCACAAAACAAAGACAGTGAAAGAGAGAGAAATTCTTACAAAATCCCTTCAGGGTCTCTGATGCAACCTGGATTGACCATATCTAGACGCACAGCTGGATGAGACATAAGGCTGGACACTCTTGGGGCTGAGAGGATTGGTGAGGTTGGGTGAGCAAACGCAGATACTTTAAAGTAATACTGCGGTGTACCCACCCCATGGGTCTCAAATCTCCAGGTACAAGGGCATCTTCCTACATCAAAACATGCATGGGAAACCCAGAAGATGGTATGCCGTGAGATCGGGAAAGGTTTCTAAAACGCACCTCATTTCTCCTCTCCTTGTGCTCGGGTTCGCCATTCCAGCCGCTTTTCTAACCATCTCCCTACTTGGAGAATCAGCACCTTTAACCTCCTGTTTCGTACAGGTTGCAATTTGTCCTGAGGATGAACGGGAAGACGGGGAACCAACGAGAGACTAGCCCTAGGTGTTGGGACAGGCACAGGTCACTCCATTTTCCCATCAGGAAGAAGAATGAACCACAGGCTCAGCCTGCCCCCCAGAACCAAAATAGGGCCTGAAGCAATCCTGAGCTTTTGCGGCCAGCTCCCAAAAAAGCGAGTAGACAAATGGAGCTCAGGGGCACTGCAATTCACAAACGTGCAGAGTTATAAATGATAACTCTCGTCCACAAATATATTGAGGGAAGGCAACGAAGAGGATTTGAAAGCAAGGCAGATTTGCAGGAAACAGATTTCAGGAGGTAGATTCGACTCGCCTTTAAAGCACATGAAAAGCGGCAAAAGGTTGACAATGATGCCCTTGGCCAAAAAGGGCGTATGCGTTTTTTCCTGAATATATTCAGGAAAAAACGCATACGCCCTTTTTGGCCAACCAAGCAAGCCGGAAGGGAAATCAGCGCTACAAAGAAGTCTCGCGTGCCCTCGGTCCAAAGGGACATGCAGAAAAAGGTGTAAAAACCAGAAAAGCAGGACAGGCCATGGAGACATGGGAGCCTTACTACGCTGATGGGCGGGATGTAAATTGCCAACAGCCACTCTGGAGAAATGTACGGTGTGTCCTGAAACAAGTAATAGACACAGCTTAGAGAGCATAGGGCACTTCAAGTCATGGGCGTATAAATTGGGAAAACTAAATTCAACAAGACACAGGCACCCCAAACTTTACGGCTGCTCTGTTTCCAAGAACCTCCACTTCGGTACACCTTCAATATCCCAGGAAAGAGAAAAATGGATAAAGAAATGGTGGTACTTGGCACAATGGAATATCACTCAGCCATGAAATCAACGTCATAAGGCTAGTTAGCAGCATGATGAGTGGATTTAGCAACGATGATTCTAAGTGAAATAAGTCACACAGAAAAAAACACGTATCCTAAGATATCGCTTATAGAGGGAATGTCAATATCGCTACACTTGAACTGAATTACAAAACAGAACAGAGTCACACCTTTAGAAGACACACTATGGCTGCTTAACGGGAAAGGTGAGGTGGGGTGATGCATAAAACAAGGGTTTGAAATTAGCTCAGACACCGCTCCATAAGCCAAATATGTAATAGACAAGGCCTACTCCCTGCTCAGTGAACTGGACTCAACACCCCGTAGTCCCCGCAGAAGAATATATCTGAGTAGTAAGAATCTGAGAACCTATGTATTGATATCTCTCTGCAAGTGAATCAAGAGGGTGTAAAGCGGCATAAACACAGCAGGGAAAAGCAGCCAAGCCCCATTCTAAACATAAATTACTTTAAAAATCCCACAAAACAAAGACAGTGAAAGAGAGAGAAATTCTTACAAAATCCGTTCAGGGTCTCTGATGCAACCTGGATTGACCATATCTAGACGCACAGCTGGATGAGACATAAGGCTGGACACTCTTGGGGCTGAGAGGATTGGTGAGGTTGGGTGAGCAAACGCAGATACTTTAAAGTAATACCGCGGTGTACCCACCCCATGGGTCTCAAATCTCCAGGTACAAGGGCATCTTCCTACATCAAAACATGCATGGGAAACCCAGAAGATGGTATGCCGTGAGATCGGGAAAGGTTTCTAAAACGCACCTCATTTCTCCTCTCCTTGTGCTCGGGTTCGCCATTCCAGCCGCTTTTCTAACCATCTCCCTACTTGGAGAATCAGCACCTTTAACCTCCTGTTTCGTACAGGTTGCAATTTATCCTGAGGATGAACGGGAAGACGGGGAACCAACGAGAGACTAGCCCTAGGTGTTGGCACAGGCACAGGTCACTCCATTTTCCCATCAGGAAGAAGAATGAACCACAGGCTCAGCCTGCCCCCCAGAACCAAAATAGGGCCTGAAGCAATCCTGAGCTTTTGCGGCCAGCTCCCAAAAAAGCGAGTAGACAAATGGAGCTCAGGGGCACTGCAATTCACAAACGTGCAGAGTTATAAATGATAACTCTCGTCCACAAATATATTGAGGGAAGGCAACGAAGAGGATTTGAAAGCAAGGCAGATTTGCAGGAAACAGATTTCAGGAGGTAGATTCGACTCGCCTTTAAAGCACATGAAAAGCGGCAAAACGTTGACAATGATGCCCTTGGCCAAAAAGGGCGTATGCGTTTTTTCCTGAATATATTCCGGAAAAAACGCATACGCCCTTTTTGGCCAACCAAGCAAGCCGGAAGGGAAATCAGCGCTACAAAGAAGTCTCGCGTGCCCTCGGTCCAAAGGGACATGCAGAAAAAGGTGTAAAAACCAGAAAAGCAGGACAGGCCATGGAGACATGGGAGCCTTACTACGCTGATGGGCGGGATGTAAATTGCCAACAGCCACTCTGGAGAAATGTACGGTGTGTCCTGAAACAAGTAATAGACACAGCTTAGAGAGCATAGGGCACTTCAAGTCATGGGCGTATAAATTGGGAAAACTAAATTCAACAAGACACAGGCACCCCAAACTTTACGGCTGCTCTGTTTCCAAGAACCTCCACTTCGGTACACCTTCAATATCCCAGGAAAGAGAAAAATGGATAAAGAAATGGTGGTACTTGGCACAATGGAATATCACTCAGCCATGAAATCAACGTCATAAGGCTAGTTAGCAGCATGATGAGTGGATTTAGCAACAATGATTCTAAGTGAAATAAGTCACACAGAAAAAAACACGTATCCTAAGATATCGCTTATAGAGGGAATGTCAATATCGCTACACTTGAACTGAATTACAAAACAGAACAGAGTCACACCTTTAGAAGACACACTATGGCTGCTTAACGGGAAAGGTGAGGTGGGGTGATGCATAAAACAAGGGTTTGAAATTAGCTCAGACACCGCTCCATAAGCGAAATATGTAATAGACAAGGCCTACTCCCTGCTCAGTGAACTGGACTCAACACCCCGTAGTCACCGCACAAGAATATATCTGACTAGTAAGAACCTGAGAACCTATGTATTGATATCTCTCTGCAAGTGAATCAAGAGGGTGTAAAGCGGCATAAACACAGCAGGGAAAAGCTGCCAAGCCCCATTCTAAACATAAATTACTTTAAAAATCCCACAAAACAAAGACAGTGAAAGAGAGAGAAATTCTTACAAAATCCCTTCAGGGTCTCTGATGCAACCTGGATTGACCATATCTAGACGCACAGCTGGATGAGACATAAGGCTGGACACTCTTGGGGCTGAGAGGATTGGTGAGGTTGGGTGAGCAAACGCAGATACTTTAAAGTAATACCGCGGTGTACCCACCCCATGGGTCTCAAATCTCCAGGTACAAGGGCATCTTCCTACATCAAAACATGCATGGGAAACCCAGAAGATGGTATGCCGTGAGATCGGGAAAGGTTTCTAAAACGCACCTCATTTCTCCTCTCCTTGTGCTCGGGTTCGCCATTCCAGCCGCTTTTCTAACCATCTCCCTACTTGGAGAATCAGCACCTTTAACCTCCTGTTTCGTACAGGTTGCAATTTGTCCTGAGGATGAACGGGAAGACGGGGAACCAACGAGAGACTAGCCCTAGGTGTTGGGACAGGCACAGGTCACTCCATTTTCCCATCAGGAAGAAGAATGAACCACAGGCTCAGCCTGCCCCCCAGAACCAAAATAGGGCCTGAAGCAATCCTGAGCTTTTGCGGCCAGCTCCCAAAAAAGCGAGTAGACAAATGGAGCTCAGGGGCACTGCAATTCACAAACGTGCAGAGTTATAAATGATAACTCTCGTCCACAAATATATTGAGGGAAGGCAACGAAGAGGATTTGAAAGCAAGGCAGATTTGCAGGAAACAGATTTCAGGAGGTAGATTCGACTCGCCTTTAAAGCACATGAAAAGCGGCAAAAGGTTGACAATGATGCCCTTGGCCAAAAAGGGCGTATGCGTTTTTTCCTGAATATATTCAGGAAAAAACGCATACGCCCTTTTTGGCCAACCAAGCAAGCCGGAAGGGAAATCAGCGCTACAAAGAAGTCTCGCGTGCCCTCGGTCCAAAGGGACATGCAGAAAAAGGTGTAAAAACCAGAAAAGCAGGACAGGCCATGGAGACATGGGAGCCTTACTACGCTGATGGGCGGGATGTAAATTGCCAACAGCCACTCTGGAGAAATGTACGGTGTGTCCTGAAACAAGTAATAGACACAGCTTAGAGAGCATAGGGCACTTCAAGTCATGGGCGTATAAATTGGGAAAACTAAATTCAACAAGACACAGGCACCCCAAACTTTACGGCTGCTCTGTTTCCAAGAACCTCCACTTCGGTACACCTTCAATATCCCAGGAAAGAGAAAAATGGATAAAGAAATGGTGGTACTTGGCACAATGGAATATCACTCAGCCATGAAATCAACGTCATAAGGCTAGTTAGCAGCATGATGAGTGGATTTAGCAACGATGATTCTAAGTGAAATAAGTCACACAGAAAAAAACACGTATCCTAAGATATCGCTTATAGAGGGAATGTCAATATCGCTACACTTGAACTGAATTACAAAACAGAACAGAGTCACACCTTTAGAAGACACACTATGGCTGCTTAACGGGAAAGGTGAGGTGGGGTGATGCATAAAACAAGGGTTTGAAATTAGCTCAGACACCGCTCCATAAGCCAAATATGTAATAGACAAGGCCTACTCCCTGCTCAGTGAACTGGACTCAACACCCCGTAGTCCCCGCAGAAGAATATATCTGAGTAGTAAGAATCTGAGAACCTATGTATTGATATCTCTCTGCAAGTGAATCAAGAGGGTGTAAAGCGGCATAAACACAGCAGGGAAAAGCAGCCAAGCCCCATTCTAAACATAAATTACTTTAAAAATCCCACAAAACAAAGACAGTGAAAGAGAGAGAAATTCTTACAAAATCCGTTCAGGGTCTCTGATGCAACCTGGATTGACCATATCTAGACGCACAGCTGGATGAGACATAAGGCTGGACACTCTTGGGGCTGAGAGGATTGGTGAGGTTGGGTGAGCAAACGCAGATACTTTAAAGTAATACCGCGGTGTACCCACCCCATGGGTCTCAAATCTCCAGGTACAAGGGCATCTTCCTACATCAAAACATGCATGGGAAACCCAGAAGATGGTATGCCGTGAGATCGGGAAAGGTTTCTAAAACGCACCTCATTTCTCCTCTCCTTGTGCTCGGGTTCGCCATTCCAGCCGCTTTTCTAACCATCTCCCTACTTGGAGAATCAGCACCTTTAACCTCCTGTTTCGTACAGGTTGCAATTTATCCTGAGGATGAACGGGAAGACGGGGAACCAACGAGAGACTAGCCCTAGGTGTTGGCACAGGCACAGGTCACTCCATTTTCCCATCAGGAAGAAGAATGAACCACAGGCTCAGCCTGCCCCCCAGAACCAAAATAGGGCCTGAAGCAATCCTGAGCTTTTGCGGCCAGCTCCCAAAAAAGCGAGTAGACAAATGGAGCTCAGGGGCACTGCAATTCACAAACGTGCAGAGTTATAAATGATAACTCTCGTCCACAAATATATTGAGGGAAGGCAACGAAGAGGATTTGAAAGCAAGGCAGATTTGCAGGAAACAGATTTCAGGAGGTAGATTCGACTCGCCTTTAAAGCACATGAAAAGCGGCAAAACGTTGACAATGATGCCCTTGGCCAAAAAGGGCGTATGCGTTTTTTCCTGAATATATTCCGGAAAAAACGCATACGCCCTTTTTGGCCAACCAAGCAAGCCGGAAGGGAAATCAGCGCTACAAAGAAGTCTCGCGTGCCCTCGGTCCAAAGGGACATGCAGAAAAAGGTGTAAAAACCAGAAAAGCAGGACAGGCCATGGAGACATGGGAGCCTTACTACGCTGATGGGCGGGATGTAAATTGCCAACAGCCACTCTGGAGAAATGTACGGTGTGTCCTGAAACAAGTAATAGACACAGCTTAGAGAGCATAGGGCACTTCAAGTCATGGGCGTATAAATTGGGAAAACTAAATTCAACAAGACACAGGCACCCCAAACTTTACGGCTGCTCTGTTTCCAAGAACCTCCACTTCGGTACACCTTCAATATCCCAGGAAAGAGAAAAATGGATAAAGAAATGGTGGTACTTGGCACAATGGAATATCACTCAGCCATGAAATCAACGTCATAAGGCTAGTTAGCAGCATGATGAGTGGATTTAGCAACAATGATTCTAAGTGAAATAAGTCACACAGAAAAAAACACGTATCCTAAGATATCGCTTATAGAGGGAATGTCAATATCGCTACACTTGAACTGAATTACAAAACAGAACAGAGTCACACCTTTAGAAGACACACTATGGCTGCTTAACGGGAAAGGTGAGGTGGGGTGATGCATAAAACAAGGGTTTGAAATTAGCTCAGACACCGCTCCATAAGCGAAATATGTAATAGACAAGGCCTACTCCCTGCTCAGTGAACTGGACTCAACACCCCGTAGTCACCGCACAAGAATATATCTGACTAGTAAGAACCTGAGAACCTATGTATTGATATCTCTCTGCAAGTGAATCAAGAGGGTGTAAAGCGGCATAAACACAGCAGGGAAAAGCTGCCAAGCCCCATTCTAAACATAAATTACTTTAAAAATCCCACAAAACAAAGACAGTGAAAGAGAGAGAAATTCTTACAAAATCCGTTCAGGGTCTCTGATGCAACCTGGATTGACCATATCTAGACGCACAGCTGGATGAGACATAAGGCTGGACACTCTTGGGGCTGAGAGGATTGGTGAGGTTGGGTGAGCAAACGCAGATACTTTAAAGTAATACCGCGGTGTACCCACCCCATGGGTCTCAAATCTCCAGGTACAAGGGCATCTTCCTACATCAAAACATGCATGGGAAACCCAGAAGATGGTATGCCGTGAGATCGGGAAAGGTTTCTAAAACGCACCTCATTTCTCCTCTCCTTGTGCTCGGGTTCGCCATTCCAGCCGCTTTTCTAACCATCTCCCTACTTGGAGAATCAGCACCTTTAACCTCCTGTTTCGTACAGGTTGCAATTTGTCCTGAGGATGAACGGGAAGACGGGGAACCAACGAGAGACTAGCCCTAGGTGTTGGGACAGGCACAGGTCACTCCATTTTCCCATCAGGAAGAAGAATGAACCACAGGCTCAGCCTGCCCCCCAGAACCAAAATAGGGCCTGAAGCAATCCTGAGCTTTTGCGGCCAGCTCCCAAAAAAGCGAGTAGACAAATGGAGCTCAGGGGCACTGCAATTCACAAACGTGCAGAGTTATAAATGATAACTCTCGTCCACAAATATATTGAGGGAAGGCAACGAAGAGGATTTGAAAGCAAGGCAGATTTGCAGGAAACAGATTTCAGGAGGTAGATTCGACTCGCCTTTAAAGCACATGAAAAGCGGCAAAAGGTTGACAATGATGCCCTTGGCCAAAAAGGGCGTATGCGTTTTTTCCTGAATATATTCAGGAAAAAACGCATACGCCCTTTTTGGCCAACCAAGCAAGCCGGAAGGGAAATCAGCGCTACAAAGAAGTCTCGCGTGCCCTCGGTCCAAAGGGACATGCAGAAAAAGGTGTAAAAACCAGAAAAGCAGGACAGGCCATGGAGACATGGGAGCCTTACTACGCTGATGGGCGGGATGTAAATTGCCAACAGCCACTCTGGAGAAATGTACGGTGTGTCCTGAAACAAGTAATAGACACAGCTTAGAGAGCATAGGGCACTTCAAGTCATGGGCGTATAAATTGGGAAAACTAAATTCAACAAGACACAGGCACCCCAAACTTTACGGCTGCTCTGTTTCCAAGAACCTCCACTTCGGTACACCTTCAATATCCCAGGAAAGAGAAAAATGGATAAAGAAATGGTGGTACTTGGCACAATGGAATATCACTCAGCCATGAAATCAACGTCATAAGGCTAGTTAGCAGCATGATGAGTGGATTTAGCAACGATGATTCTAAGTGAAATAAGTCACACAGAAAAAAACACGTATCCTAAGATATCGCTTATAGAGGGAATGTCAATATCGCTACACTTGAACTGAATTACAAAACAGAACAGAGTCACACCTTTAGAAGACACACTATGGCTGCTTAACGGGAAAGGTGAGGTGGGGTGATGCATAAAACAAGGGTTTGAAATTAGCTCAGACACCGCTCCATAAGCCAAATATGTAATAGACAAGGCCTACTCCCTGCTCAGTGAACTGGACTCAACACCCCGTAGTCCCCGCAGAAGAATATATCTGAGTAGTAAGAATCTGAGAACCTATGTATTGATATCTCTCTGCAAGTGAATCAAGAGGGTGTAAAGCGGCATAAACACAGCAGGGAAAAGCAGCCAAGCCCCATTCTAAACATAAATTACTTTAAAAATCCCACAAAACAAAGACAGTGAAAGAGAGAGAAATTCTTACAAAATCCCTTCAGGGTCTCTGATGCAACCTGGATTGACCATATCTAGACGCACAGCTGGATGAGACATAAGGCTGGACACTCTTGGGGCTGAGAGGATTGGTGAGGTTGGGTGAGCAAACGCAGATACTTTAAAGTAATACCGCGGTGTACCCACCCCATGGGTCTCAAATCTCCAGGTACAAGGGCATCTTCCTACATCAAAACATGCATGGGAAACCCAGAAGATGGTATGCCGTGAGATCGGGAAAGGTTTCTAAAACGCACCTCATTTCTCCTCTCCTTGTGCTCGGGTTCGCCATTCCAGCCGCTTTTCTAACCATCTCCCTACTTGGAGAATCAGCACCTTTAACCTCCTGTTTCGTACAGGTTGCAATTTATCCTGAGGATGAACGGGAAGACGGGGAACCAACGAGAGACTAGCCCTAGGTGTTGGCACAGGCACAGGTCACTCCATTTTCCCATCAGGAAGAAGAATGAACCACAGGCTCAGCCTGCCCCCCAGAACCAAAATAGGGCCTGAAGCAATCCTGAGCTTTTGCGGCCAGCTCCCAAAAAAGCGAGTAGACAAATGGAGCTCAGGGGCACTGCAATTCACAAACGTGCAGAGTTATAAATGATAACTCTCGTCCACAAATATATTGAGGGAAGGCAACGAAGAGGATTTGAAAGCAAGGCAGATTTGCAGGAAACAGATTTCAGGAGGTAGATTCGACTCGCCTTTAAAGCACATGAAAAGCGGCAAAACGTTGACAATGATGCCCTTGGCCAAAAAGGGCGTATGCGTTTTTTCCTGAATATATTCCGGAAAAAACGCATACGCCCTTTTTGGCCAACCAAGCAAGCCGGAAGGGAAATCAGCGCTACAAAGAAGTCTCGCGTGCCCTCGGTCCAAAGGGACATGCAGAAAAAGGTGTAAAAACCAGAAAAGCAGGACAGGCCATGGAGACATGGGAGCCTTACTACGCTGATGGGCGGGATGTAAATTGCCAACAGCCACTCTGGAGAAATGTACGGTGTGTCCTGAAACAAGTAATAGACACAGCTTAGAGAGCATAGGGCACTTCAAGTCATGGGCGTATAAATTGGGAAAACTAAATTCAACAAGACACAGGCACCCCAAACTTTACGGCTGCTCTGTTTCCAAGAACCTCCACTTCGGTACACCTTCAATATCCCAGGAAAGAGAAAAATGGATAAAGAAATGGTGGTACTTGGCACAATGGAATATCACTCAGCCATGAAATCAACGTCATAAGGCTAGTTAGCAGCATGATGAGTGGATTTAGCAACAATGATTCTAAGTGAAATAAGTCACACAGAAAAAAACACGTATCCTAAGATATCGCTTATAGAGGGAATGTCAATATCGCTACACTTGAACTGAATTACAAAACAGAACAGAGTCACACCTTTAGAAGACACACTATGGCTGCTTAACGGGAAAGGTGAGGTGGGGTGATGCATAAAACAAGGGTTTGAAATTAGCTCAGACACCGCTCCATAAGCGAAATATGTAATAGACAAGGCCTACTCCCTGCTCAGTGAACTGGACTCAACACCCCGTAGTCACCGCACAAGAATATATCTGACTAGTAAGAACCTGAGAACCTATGTATTGATATCTCTCTGCAAGTGAATCAAGAGGGTGTAAAGCGGCATAAACACAGCAGGGAAAAGCTGCCAAGCCCCATTCTAAACATAAATTACTTTAAAAATCCCACAAAACAAAGACAGTGAAAGAGAGAGAAATTCTTACAAAATCCCTTCAGGGTCTCTGATGCAACCTGGATTGACCATATCTAGACGCACAGCTGGATGAGACATAAGGCTGGACACTCTTGGGGCTGAGAGGATTGGTGAGGTTGGGTGAGCAAACGCAGATACTTTAAAGTAATACCGCGGTGTACCCACCCCATGGGTCTCAAATCTCCAGGTACAAGGGCATCTTCCTACATCAAAACATGCATGGGAAACCCAGAAGATGGTATGCCGTGAGATCGGGAAAGGTTTCTAAAACGCACCTCATTTCTCCTCTCCTTGTGCTCGGGTTCGCCATTCCAGCCGCTTTTCTAACCATCTCCCTACTTGGAGAATCAGCACCTTTAACCTCCTGTTTCGTACAGGTTGCAATTTGTCCTGAGGATGAACGGGAAGACGGGGAACCAACGAGAGACTAGCCCTAGGTGTTGGGACAGGCACAGGTCACTCCATTTTCCCATCAGGAAGAAGAATGAACCACAGGCTCAGCCTGCCCCCCAGAACCAAAATAGGGCCTGAAGCAATCCTGAGCTTTTGCGGCCAGCTCCCAAAAAAGCGAGTAGACAAATGGAGCTCAGGGGCACTGCAATTCACAAACGTGCAGAGTTATAAATGATAACTCTCGTCCACAAATATATTGAGGGAAGGCAACGAAGAGGATTTGAAAGCAAGGCAGATTTGCAGGAAACAGATTTCAGGAGGTAGATTCGACTCGCCTTTAAAGCACATGAAAAGCGGCAAAAGGTTGACAATGATGCCCTTGGCCAAAAAGGGCGTATGCGTTTTTTCCTGAATATATTCAGGAAAAAACGCATACGCCCTTTTTGGCCAACCAAGCAAGCCGGAAGGGAAATCAGCGCTACAAAGAAGTCTCGCGTGCCCTCGGTCCAAAGGGACATGCAGAAAAAGGTGTAAAAACCAGAAAAGCAGGACAGGCCATGGAGACATGGGAGCCTTACTACGCTGATGGGCGGGATGTAAATTGCCAACAGCCACTCTGGAGAAATGTACGGTGTGTCCTGAAACAAGTAATAGACACAGCTTAGAGAGCATAGGGCACTTCAAGTCATGGGCGTATAAATTGGGAAAACTAAATTCAACAAGACACAGGCACCCCAAACTTTACGGCTGCTCTGTTTCCAAGAACCTCCACTTCGGTACACCTTCAATATCCCAGGAAAGAGAAAAATGGATAAAGAAATGGTGGTACTTGGCACAATGGAATATCACTCAGCCATGAAATCAACGTCATAAGGCTAGTTAGCAGCATGATGAGTGGATTTAGCAACGATGATTCTAAGTGAAATAAGTCACACAGAAAAAAACACGTATCCTAAGATATCGCTTATAGAGGGAATGTCAATATCGCTACACTTGAACTGAATTACAAAACAGAACAGAGTCACACCTTTAGAAGACACACTATGGCTGCTTAACGGGAAAGGTGAGGTGGGGTGATGCATAAAACAAGGGTTTGAAATTAGCTCAGACACCGCTCCATAAGCCAAATATGTAATAGACAAGGCCTACTCCCTGCTCAGTGAACTGGACTCAACACCCCGTAGTCCCCGCAGAAGAATATATCTGAGTAGTAAGAATCTGAGAACCTATGTATTGATATCTCTCTGCAAGTGAATCAAGAGGGTGTAAAGCGGCATAAACACAGCAGGGAAAAGCAGCCAAGCCCCATTCTAAACATAAATTACTTTAAAAATCCCACAAAACAAAGACAGTGAAAGAGAGAGAAATTCTTACAAAATCCGTTCAGGGTCTCTGATGCAACCTGGATTGACCATATCTAGACGCACAGCTGGATGAGACATAAGGCTGGACACTCTTGGGGCTGAGAGGATTGGTGAGGTTGGGTGAGCAAACGCAGATACTTTAAAGTAATACCGCGGTGTACCCACCCCATGGGTCTCAAATCTCCAGGTACAAGGGCATCTTCCTACATCAAAACATGCATGGGAAACCCAGAAGATGGTATGCCGTGAGATCGGGAAAGGTTTCTAAAACGCACCTCATTTCTCCTCTCCTTGTGCTCGGGTTCGCCATTCCAGCCGCTTTTCTAACCATCTCCCTACTTGGAGAATCAGCACCTTTAACCTCCTGTTTCGTACAGGTTGCAATTTATCCTGAGGATGAACGGGAAGACGGGGAACCAACGAGAGACTAGCCCTAGGTGTTGGCACAGGCACAGGTCACTCCATTTTCCCATCAGGAAGAAGAATGAACCACAGGCTCAGCCTGCCCCCCAGAACCAAAATAGGGCCTGAAGCAATCCTGAGCTTTTGCGGCCAGCTCCCAAAAAAGCGAGTAGACAAATGGAGCTCAGGGGCACTGCAATTCACAAACGTGCAGAGTTATAAATGATAACTCTCGTCCACAAATATATTGAGGGAAGGCAACGAAGAGGATTTGAAAGCAAGGCAGATTTGCAGGAAACAGATTTCAGGAGGTAGATTCGACTCGCCTTTAAAGCACATGAAAAGCGGCAAAACGTTGACAATGATGCCCTTGGCCAAAAAGGGCGTATGCGTTTTTTCCTGAATATATTCCGGAAAAAACGCATACGCCCTTTTTGGCCAACCAAGCAAGCCGGAAGGGAAATCAGCGCTACAAAGAAGTCTCGCGTGCCCTCGGTCCAAAGGGACATGCAGAAAAAGGTGTAAAAACCAGAAAAGCAGGACAGGCCATGGAGACATGGGAGCCTTACTACGCTGATGGGCGGGATGTAAATTGCCAACAGCCACTCTGGAGAAATGTACGGTGTGTCCTGAAACAAGTAATAGACACAGCTTAGAGAGCATAGGGCACTTCAAGTCATGGGCGTATAAATTGGGAAAACTAAATTCAACAAGACACAGGCACCCCAAACTTTACGGCTGCTCTGTTTCCAAGAACCTCCACTTCGGTACACCTTCAATATCCCAGGAAAGAGAAAAATGGATAAAGAAATGGTGGTACTTGGCACAATGGAATATCACTCAGCCATGAAATCAACGTCATAAGGCTAGTTAGCAGCATGATGAGTGGATTTAGCAACAATGATTCTAAGTGAAATAAGTCACACAGAAAAAAACACGTATCCTAAGATATCGCTTATAGAGGGAATGTCAATATCGCTACACTTGAACTGAATTACAAAACAGAACAGAGTCACACCTTTAGAAGACACACTATGGCTGCTTAACGGGAAAGGTGAGGTGGGGTGATGCATAAAACAAGGGTTTGAAATTAGCTCAGACACCGCTCCATAAGCGAAATATGTAATAGACAAGGCCTACTCCCTGCTCAGTGAACTGGACTCAACACCCCGTAGTCACCGCACAAGAATATATCTGACTAGTAAGAACCTGAGAACCTATGTATTGATATCTCTCTGCAAGTGAATCAAGAGGGTGTAAAGCGGCATAAACACAGCAGGGAAAAGCTGCCAAGCCCCATTCTAAACATAAATTACTTTAAAAATCCCACAAAACAAAGACAGTGAAAGAGAGAGAAATTCTTACAAAATCCCTTCAGGGTCTCTGATGCAACCTGGATTGACCATATCTAGACGCACAGCTGGATGAGACATAAGGCTGGACACTCTTGGGGCTGAGAGGATTGGTGAGGTTGGGTGAGCAAACGCAGATACTTTAAAGTAATACCGCGGTGTACCCACCCCATGGGTCTCAAATCTCCAGGTACAAGGGCATCTTCCTACATCAAAACATGCATGGGAAACCCAGAAGATGGTATGCCGTGAGATCGGGAAAGGTTTCTAAAACGCACCTCATTTCTCCTCTCCTTGTGCTCGGGTTCGCCATTCCAGCCGCTTTTCTAACCATCTCCCTACTTGGAGAATCAGCACCTTTAACCTCCTGTTTCGTACAGGTTGCAATTTGTCCTGAGGATGAACGGGAAGACGGGGAACCAACGAGAGACTAGCCCTAGGTGTTGGGACAGGCACAGGTCACTCCATTTTCCCATCAGGAAGAAGAATGAACCACAGGCTCAGCCTGCCCCCCAGAACCAAAATAGGGCCTGAAGCAATCCTGAGCTTTTGCGGCCAGCTCCCAAAAAAGCGAGTAGACAAATGGAGCTCAGGGGCACTGCAATTCACAAACGTGCAGAGTTATAAATGATAACTCTCGTCCACAAATATATTGAGGGAAGGCAACGAAGAGGATTTGAAAGCAAGGCAGATTTGCAGGAAACAGATTTCAGGAGGTAGATTCGACTCGCCTTTAAAGCACATGAAAAGCGGCAAAAGGTTGACAATGATGCCCTTGGCCAAAAAGGGCGTATGCGTTTTTTCCTGAATATATTCAGGAAAAAACGCATACGCCCTTTTTGGCCAACCAAGCAAGCCGGAAGGGAAATCAGCGCTACAAAGAAGTCTCGCGTGCCCTCGGTCCAAAGGGACATGCAGAAAAAGGTGTAAAAACCAGAAAAGCAGGACAGGCCATGGAGACATGGGAGCCTTACTACGCTGATGGGCGGGATGTAAATTGCCAACAGCCACTCTGGAGAAATGTACGGTGTGTCCTGAAACAAGTAATAGACACAGCTTAGAGAGCATAGGGCACTTCAAGTCATGGGCGTATAAATTGGGAAAACTAAATTCAACAAGACACAGGCACCCCAAACTTTACGGCTGCTCTGTTTCCAAGAACCTCCACTTCGGTACACCTTCAATATCCCAGGAAAGAGAAAAATGGATAAAGAAATGGTGGTACTTGGCACAATGGAATATCACTCAGCCATGAAATCAACGTCATAAGGCTAGTTAGCAGCATGATGAGTGGATTTAGCAACGATGATTCTAAGTGAAATAAGTCACACAGAAAAAAACACGTATCCTAAGATATCGCTTATAGAGGGAATGTCAATATCGCTACACTTGAACTGAATTACAAAACAGAACAGAGTCACACCTTTAGAAGACACACTATGGCTGCTTAACGGGAAAGGTGAGGTGGGGTGATGCATAAAACAAGGGTTTGAAATTAGCTCAGACACCGCTCCATAAGCCAAATATGTAATAGACAAGGCCTACTCCCTGCTCAGTGAACTGGACTCAACACCCCGTAGTCCCCGCAGAAGAATATATCTGAGTAGTAAGAATCTGAGAACCTATGTATTGATATCTCTCTGCAAGTGAATCAAGAGGGTGTAAAGCGGCATAAACACAGCAGGGAAAAGCAGCCAAGCCCCATTCTAAACATAAATTACTTTAAAAATCCCACAAAACAAAGACAGTGAAAGAGAGAGAAATTCTTACAAAATCCGTTCAGGGTCTCTGATGCAACCTGGATTGACCATATCTAGACGCACAGCTGGATGAGACATAAGGCTGGACACTCTTGGGGCTGAGAGGATTGGTGAGGTTGGGTGAGCAAACGCAGATACTTTAAAGTAATACCGCGGTGTACCCACCCCATGGGTCTCAAATCTCCAGGTACAAGGGCATCTTCCTACATCAAAACATGCATGGGAAACCCAGAAGATGGTATGCCGTGAGATCGGGAAAGGTTTCTAAAACGCACCTCATTTCTCCTCTCCTTGTGCTCGGGTTCGCCATTCCAGCCGCTTTTCTAACCATCTCCCTACTTGGAGAATCAGCACCTTTAACCTCCTGTTTCGTACAGGTTGCAATTTATCCTGAGGATGAACGGGAAGACGGGGAACCAACGAGAGACTAGCCCTAGGTGTTGGCACAGGCACAGGTCACTCCATTTTCCCATCAGGAAGAAGAATGAACCACAGGCTCAGCCTGCCCCCCAGAACCAAAATAGGGCCTGAAGCAATCCTGAGCTTTTGCGGCCAGCTCCCAAAAAAGCGAGTAGACAAATGGAGCTCAGGGGCACTGCAATTCACAAACGTGCAGAGTTATAAATGATAACTCTCGTCCACAAATATATTGAGGGAAGGCAACGAAGAGGATTTGAAAGCAAGGCAGATTTGCAGGAAACAGATTTCAGGAGGTAGATTCGACTCGCCTTTAAAGCACATGAAAAGCGGCAAAACGTTGACAATGATGCCCTTGGCCAAAAAGGGCGTATGCGTTTTTTCCTGAATATATTCAGGAAAAAACGCATACGCCCTTTTTGGCCAACCAAGCAAGCCGGAAGGGAAATCAGCGCTACAAAGAAGTCTCGCGTGCCCTCGGTCCAAAGGGACATGCAGAAAAAGGTGTAAAAACCAGAAAAGCAGGACAGGCCATGGAGACATGGGAGCCTTACTACGCTGATGGGCGGGATGTAAATTGCCAACAGCCACTCTGGAGAAATGTACGGTGTGTCCTGAAACAAGTAATAGACACAGCTTAGAGAGCATAGGGCACTTCAAGTCATGGGCGTATAAATTGGGAAAACTAAATTCAACAAGACACAGGCACCCCAAACTTTACGGCTGCTCTGTTTCCAAGAACCTCCACTTCGGTACACCTTCAATATCCCAGGAAAGAGAAAAATGGATAAAGAAATGGTGGTACTTGGCACAATGGAATATCACTCAGCCATGAAATCAACGTCATAAGGCTAGTTAGCAGCATGATGAGTGGATTTAGCAACGATGATTCTAAGTGAAATAAGTCACACAGAAAAAAACACGTATCCTAAGATATCGCTTATAGAGGGAATGTCAATATCGCTACACTTGAACTGAATTACAAAACAGAACAGAGTCACACCTTTAGAAGACACACTATGGCTGCTTAACGGGAAAGGTGAGGTGGGGTGATGCATAAAACAAGGGTTTGAAATTAGCTCAGACACCGCTCCATAAGCCAAATATGTAATAGACAAGGCCTACTCCCTGCTCAGTGAACTGGACTCAACACCCCGTAGTCCCCGCAGAAGAATATATCTGAGTAGTAAGAATCTGAGAACCTATGTATTGATATCTCTCTGCAAGTGAATCAAGAGGGTGTAAAGCGGCATAAACACAGCAGGGAAAAGCAGCCAAGCCCCATTCTAAACATAAATTACTTTAAAAATCCCACAAAACAAAGACAGTGAAAGAGAGAGAAATTCTTACAAAATCCCTTCAGGGTCTCTGATGCAACCTGGATTGACCATATCTAGACGCACAGCTGGATGAGACATAAGGCTGGACACTCTTGGGGCTGAGAGGATTGGTGAGGTTGGGTGAGCAAACGCAGATACTTTAAAGTAATACCGCGGTGTACCCACCCCATGGGTCTCAAATCTCCAGGTACAAGGGCATCTTCCTACATCAAAACATGCATGGGAAACCCAGAAGATGGTATGCCGTGAGATCGGAAAGGTTTCTAAAACGCACCTCATTTCTCCTCTCCTTGTGCTCGGGTTCGCCATTCAGCCGCTTTTCTAACCATCTCCCTACTTGGAGAATCAGCACCTTTAACCTCCTGTTTCGTACAGGTTGCAATTATCCTGAGGCATGAACGGGAAGACGGGGAACCAACGAGAGACTAGCCCTAGGTGTTGGCACAGCACAGGTCACTCCATTTTCCCATCAGGAAGAAGAATGAACCACAGGCTCAGCCTGCCCCCAGAACCAAAATAGGGCCTGAAGCAATCCTGAGCTTTTGCGGCCAGCTCCCAAAAAGCGAGTAGACAAATGGAGCTCAGGGGCACTGCAATTCACAAACGTGCAGAGTTATAAATGATAACTCTCGTCCACAAATATATTGAGGGAAGGCAACGAAGAGGATTTGAAAGCAAGGCAGATTTGCAGGAAACAGATTTCAGGAGGTAGATTCGACTCGCCTTTAAAGCACATGAAAAGCGGCAAAACGTTGACAATGATGCCCTTGGCCAAAAAGGGCGTATGCGTTTTTTCTGAATATATTCCGGAAAAAACGCATACGCCCTTTTTGGCCAACCAAGCAAGCCGGAAGGGAAATCAGCGCTACAAAGAAGTCTCGCGTGCCCTCGTCCAAGGGACATGCAGAAAAAGGTGTAAAAACCAGAAAAGCAGGACAGGCCATGGAGACATGGGAGCCTTACTACGCTGATGGGCGGGATGTAAATTGCCAACAGCCACTCTGGAGAAATGTACGGTGTGTCCCTGAAACAAGTAATAGACACAGCTTAGAGAGCATAGGCACTTCAAGTCATGGGCGTATAAATTGGGAAAACTAAATTCAACAAGACACAGGCACCCCAACTTTACGGCTGCTCTGTTTCCAAGAACCTCCACTTCGGTACACCTTCAATATCCCAGGAAAGAGAAAAATGGATAAAGAAATGGTGGTACTTGGCACAATGGAATATCACTCAGCCATGAAATCAACGTCATAAGGCTAGTTAGCAGCATGATGAGTGGATTTAGCAACAATGATTCTAAGTGAAATAAGTCACACAGAAAACAACACGTATCCTAAGATATCGCTTATAAGAGGGAATGTCAATATCGCTACACTTGAACTGAATTACAAAACAGAACAGAGTCACACCTTTAGAAGACACACTATGGCTGCTTAACGGGAAAGGTGAGGTGGGGTGATGCATAAAACAAGGGTTGAAATTAGCTCAGACACCGCTCCATAAGCGAAATATGTAATAGACAAGGCCTACTCCTGCTCAGTGAACTGGACTCAACACCCCGTAGTCCACCGCACAAGAATATATCTGACTAGTAAGAACCTGAGAACCTATGTATTGATATCTCTCTGCAAGTGAATCAAGAGGGTGTAAAGCGGCATAAACACAGCAGGGAAAAGCTGCCAAGCCCCATTCTAAACATAAATACTTAAAAATCCCACAAAACAAAGACAGTGAAAGAGAGAGAAATTCTTACAAAATCCCTCAGGGTCTCTGATGCAACCTGGATTGACCATATCTAGACGCACAGCTGGATGAGACATAAGGCTGGACACTCTTGGGCTGAGAGGATTGGTGAGGTGGGGTGAGCAAACGCAGATACTTTAAAGTAATACCGCGGTGTACCCACCCCATGGGTCTCAAATCTCCAGGTACAAGGGCATCTTCCTACATCAAAACTTGCATGGGAAACCCAGAAGATGGTATGCGTGAGATCGGAAAGGTTTCTAAAACGCACCTCATTTCTCCTCTCCTTGTGCTCGGGTTCGCCATTCCAGCCGCTTTTCTAACCATCTCCCTACTTGGAGAATCAGCACCTTTAACCTCCTGTTTCGTACAGGTTGCAATTTGTCCTGAGGATGACGGGAAGACGGGGAACCAACGAGAGACTAGCCCTAGGTGTTGGGACAGGCACAGGTCACTCATTTTCCCATCAGGAAGAAGAATGAACCACAGGCTCAGCCTGCCCCCCAGAACCAAAATAGGGCCTGAAGCAATCCTGAGCTTTTGCGGCCAGCTCCAAAAAAGCGAGTAGACAAATGGAGCTCAGGGGCACTGCAATTCACAAACGTGCAGAGTTATAAATGATAACTCTCGTCCACAAATATATTGAGGGAAGGCAACGAAGAGGATTTGAAAGCAAGGCAGATTTGCAGGAAACAGATTTCAGGAGGTAGATTCGACTCGCCTTTAAAGCACATGAAAAGCGGCAAAAGGTTGACAATGATGCCCTTGGCCAAAAAGGGCGTATGCGTTTTTTCCTGAATATATTCAGGAAAAACGCATACGCCCTTTTTGGCCAACCAAGCAAGCCGGAAGGGAATCAGCGCTACAAAGAAGTCCTCGCGTGCCCTCGGTCCAAAGGGGACATGCAGAAAAAGGTGTAAAAACCAGAAAAGCAGGACAGGCCCATGGAGACATGGGAGCCTTACTACGCTGATGGGCGGGATGTAAATTGCCAACAGCCACTCTGGAGAATGTACGGTGTGTCCTGAAACAAGTAATAGACACAGCTTAGAGAGCATAGGGCACTTCAAGTCATGGGCGATAAATTGGGAAAACTAAATTCAACAAGACACAGGCACCCCAAACTTTACGGCTGCTCTGTTTCCAAGAACCTCCACTTCGGTACACCTTCAATATCCAGGAAAGAGAAAAATGGATAAAGAAATGGTGGTACTTGGCACAATGGAATATCACTCAGCCATGAAATCAACGTCATAAGGCATAGTT